>NC_085876.1:7486863-7491863 GCF_034702125.1 Engraulis encrasicolus
ACAGAAATGTTTTAAGTATTTGTTTAAGTTTTATAAGTATTTGTTTTGGGTATTTTTAGCCTTCATTATATAGATAGCACAGTGGCGATGGACAGGAAGCTAGTGGGAGAGAGAGATGGGGCAGGGTTGGACATATCCCAGGCCGGACTCGAACCTTGGCCCCCTTGGGCATGCAAGTCCATATGCATGGGGCTAGGCATGTTACACCACAGCAAAGTTATTGGAGATGCAAAATGTATGCTGCAATAATGGGATGCATTGAATGTAGCTCAACATGGCACAGATGGCTGTGCCAGAGGGGAAAAAAGATCCCAATCAACATAGCATTACAAAGTACTAGTTTGCATGGATAATGTATACGGTATGGTATGTTAATGGAATGCAATCTCTGAACCTTGAAACACTGCAGTAAGGGCATCCCCTAATTAGTCACGAGAAATATGAATTGTTAATGGAATGTGAAGATGCAAAAGGACACCATGTATGAACCTTTTTGGTAATTGAAAAGCTTTACTGTAGTACTGCAGATCCTGCATTAACTGCTGTGTAAGATGAGGCATTTCACGTGAGATCGGACATTCATTCATGATTATGCCAATCAATTTAAGTCACACAAAGATGTTTTTTGTGTTGTTTGTGTTATTTTCCTGGCTCCAAAATTAACGCAATAATAAAATAATATTATAATAATTCTCTGGGTATCAATTATGAGATATTGCAATCCTTCTATCCTGGATTAACTGCTATGATTGGTTTGGTCTGTTCCTTTAGTTCATGGGCGATGCCCGGGATTGTGAGACGTACCTGCGTCAGCTTCAGGACTCCATCAAGAGGCAGTACACCTGCGACAAGAACAGCAGGCTCAGCCGACTAGAGGACCTGCTACAGGACTCCATGGTAATCACGCTTCTCTTTCTTTTACATCAGTGGCATTGAAATGGTTCTCTTCACTGTGCAATGTGTGTATTATATATGTTGCCTGCGAAATCAATGAAGTATCTCTACACTCCTCTACTCTATTTGCATTTACTGTAGAGGAAATGTGTTTTGTGGCGCAACACATACTATATGTCATGAAAACAAGTTGGTGTTTGATGCACCAACTTATTCAAGGATTTAACCCCAACTGTGTGTATACACTAGAGATTAGAAAATCAGTTCTCTTTAACATTTTGTTCGCACTCAAACCATCCAAAGTTCGCCACTTTTCTATCCGTTGCTGCTTTTGTGGCGTCTTGCCATAGAACGGTAATTATAGCTTTAGGCTGAGGTTTGGTGTGTTCACACAGAATCCCTCGGGTTCTTTCTGGCAAGTAACTGATGATGTCAACAGACCACCAGACCCAGACGTCCCATTGCTTGCCATTGACGTTGCACAGGCATGTGTAACTGCTCTCACGTGATGCCTTTGTAATATAAGAGTACATATGTTGGAAAAAAAATTAAAAGAAGTTTAAAAGCATGTGATGCCTTCCACATTTGCTCCTGGTGCTTAGAGCGTCTCCTGATAGCCGCATTTAACTCACAGCAGATGGCAGAGATCAGGAGACTGGCACACAGTGCCCCAGAGCTGGGCACGCGGTCATACAATGCAGAGCCAGACACACTACTGCAGAGTTTTCTCTCTCTCTCTCTCTCTCTCTCTCTCTCTCTCTCTCTCTCTCTCTCTCTCTCTCTCTGTCTCTCTGTCTCTCTGTCTCTCTCTCTCTCTCTCTCTCTCTGACACACATATAGTACACTTACACACACACACACACACACACACACACACACACACACACACACACACACACACACACACACACACACACACACACACACACACACACACACACACACACACACACACACACACTCGACTCACACACACACAAACAGACTGAAGTTTCCGGCTTCACTGCAGCGTAATAAAACAAATACTCAATGACAGTGGTGGGTGGTTGCCAAAAATGACAAATAAAGTCACAGCGCTGTAAATAAAAATGTGTGCCCTTGGATGACGTTTAAAAGCCTACCTGGGGTTGAAGGATAATTCGCCCTGTGAGATGCAGGGGAAAGGACACATTTTTACGGGTGTGTTCCATGTGAAGGTAAAGAGGTTAAGAGAGTGTTTGCCAGAATGTGCCATTTCTTGGAAATAGCCCTTCATTTTTTTCCTGGCAGGGAGGTTTTGGCTGTAAACACATATAGAGAGTGAGGGCAGGAGAGTGCTACACAGCCTCTCCTTATTTTTGTTTCATCAGTTGCTCTTAGCACAATACATCTTTCCCTTTCTTCATTTTGGATTCTCTACCTCCTTCTTTTGTACCTTTCTCAGCATTTTCCCCTTGCTCCTTTTTATCGTCTACTTTCACCCTTTTAGCAGCACAAGTCTCTACTGTAGCCTGGTGCTAATTTGTAATGCCCCTCTTCAATCTAAGATCCAGAGGCTAATGCTATTAGTGCTCCTCAGTCTCCCTCAAGCGCTCGTTGACTCAATCGCTGGCTTTCTCTCTGCCAGAACAGCTCTCTAATGTAACCTCAATGAACCTTGTGTGAGAGGGAGAGAGGCAGAGGAAACGTGATTTAGCTGCAGCACCCACACCGGTGCCAGACTTCATTAGTGTTGACTTGTTTAAGAGGTTAACGTTGCTAACACTAGCAATGGTAAACTTTGAGGCTTAGCAACACACAGTAAAGCTAATTCTCTGATATTTTCTTTTTAATCTCATACTGTTCAATAGCATTGTAGTTGTTTTTGATTTATTGTTGACTTGATATGAGTACATTAAATAGTATTAGCATAGGCTAATTGTGATGTTTTAAATGTGATTCTCATTCATTTCTTGTCCAAAAAAGGCTCCAATAAGTCCAGTTGCTTGCTCAAAACTGAACTCTTTTGATAGTTAATTGTGATGTGATGATTAACATGCTTCTGCTCCAATGGCTGTGCTCCGCAGGAGGAGAAGGAGCAGCTGATTGAGTACCGCAGCTCGGTGGCCAGCCTAGTGGGCAGGGCCAAGGCCGTGGTGCAGCTCCGCCCCCGGGGAGCAGAGGGAACTCTGGGAACAACCACGCCTATCAGAGCCATCTGCGACTACAGGCAGATCGAGGTGAGACAGTTCACACAGACAGATAAACACACTTACACACACACATGTATACGATCAAATAGGATCACGTCATGTCACTCATACACACCCATATCAGTCACATTTTACCTTTATCTTCGCTCACTGGAGCCAAGACTCAAGCACTGGATACAGAGACGATTGATGAGGAAGAGGCAGTTCATATGGAGCTTCTTTTGGAATAAAAATGATGTAAGGCTCTAAGCCACCATCATATGGCTGCCATGCCCATGGAGATATTAGGCGATTCCACTTCAGGAGACTAGCGGGGGAATTGATAGAGTCCAAAGGTTAAGTTGCACCCATTTAGGAGACCGGAATTGATCCCTCTTGTTGCATGGGTGACTGTTATATTGGTTACCATATTGAAAATCTTTGCTCGTACCATTATCTGACACATCCCACAAATAACAGGCCACAGTGTATCCTGGTGCATCATCACGACTTACCAGTGGTGTACATATCACTTTGGACAGCTGGTAGAGATGCAGCGAATGTTTGTAAACATGTAGCATCTGAAGAGGATGTTTGTGAAGATTCACAATAATGAAAAGAGAGTGAAGGAGCCAAGTTTTAACTGGACACAGCTGGACATCTCTCTGTTGCTTGAAGGTATTTCACCTATTCACCTTTCATCCAGACGCAGACAGTGGTGAAAGGCTACGATAGTGAAAGGAGAGTAAAGGAGCAAAGTTCTAACTGGACAACTTGCCATTTCTGTTTGCTTGAAGATATTTCACCTTTTCACATTTCACCCACAAGGCTTCCTCTACAGTTTTCCTGGTTCTGGTTCCCTTTCAATTTGTCTGGACCTGAAGAAACTTTTTAGATTAAAGGTGAAACATCTTCAGACTCCAAAAAGGAGGTCTGGTTGATGACAGTGTAGCAAGGTCTATGTTCTCAAGGAGATGAGTTATTGACTGAGCCGGAGCTAATTTGCTCACTCATGTGGTGCTGCACAAGACTGGGTTCCATCTTGTACAGGTGAAACTGTTTCAGCCCCACACAAGCGTCTAGCCATTCACAGGACCCATTGAAGCCGACAGGAAGGTACAAAGGGGCCAGTTGTCTCGGGCCTAGGGAGAGGGCGGCCAGAATTGGGTCCTCATGAGGGGACACATTGTAATGTTAGGAGACACCTTTTCAGATGACTTTGTCCTGCGCCCAGCCAAAGCTGTCAGCGACCCTTTGTACTTGTAGAACTCTTTCAGTCACACACAGGCACCTTGCCATTCACAAGACCGAGAAGAGATTGGCATACATCACAGTTGACTTGGCGTGTCCCACTGTTGACTTGGTCGTGTTCCATAAGACTTGCCATTTTGGGAAAGGCTGGCCAAAGGCGAAGGGATTTGGTGGTAGTTAAAGCTTCTTAGATCTTTGAATCTGTCTGTTATTTCCCGCAGAAACCTCCATTAGGCTCACTTATGTTTTGGTTTCCTGTTGAATGTGCAAAAAGCGTGCTCATACCATGTGTACACACCCACACACACGCATGCACGCACATGCACACACACACACACACCTGCAGACCTACTTACACTTTTTGCACATTTTACACGTTTTCTGTCCCACCAGCCCAAACATTTAGTCATGCTTGCCATTTGTTGACGGCTCAACTGGAAATTGACTGCAAACTAACATAGCCATTGAAATCCAGACAAAGCTCTTGCTCAGACGTACAGTAGTTGTCCCTTGGCTGACCACTCTGAGTGAATGTGCCAGGCATAGATTTATGGAATAAATGCTAAGCCTGCTAGTCGGAGTTGAGTCTATTCTTAGTACCTCTCTCTCTTTTTAATCTTTTAAGGTGACACAACTTTGTCATTAAGTCCTGTTTTATCACAGTTGTTTCGTTGACCCAGACCTAGAAAAAACGGCAACTTAGCC
>NC_085876.1:7496863-7536863 GCF_034702125.1 Engraulis encrasicolus
TCCTGTCGGACAGCAGGGAGAGCGCGCTCTTCACGCCTGCCGAGAGGAGAGAGCTGGAGAGGGAGGTCAACGACTGCAGGACTCACTGCCAGTCACTCTTCACCTCCATGGAGACAGGTAGACAAGGGGGAAGAGAAATAGCCACATGTAGCGGAGGCCAACTAGCAGAGTGTGGTGTGGAACGTTAGTAAACCTCCCTCCCGAAGCCTCAATACAGTGCGGTAGCGTTAGGCTATCGGACCATCCCTTTAGCCCTCGAGGTGGCAGGTTTGCGGCCCTGAGGGGAGCAAACTGTGCAGGAACGCCTCCGTCACACACACACACACCACAAGAGCACCTTGTAGGTCAAACTATATTGTGCTTACTTTTTACTAAATTAGAGACAGACTTTAAAGGAAGTTCTCTTAATTATGTGTATTACACACTGAAGGCTATGATACTTTATTAGTGTTGTTGGGCTATTTGTGCAGGAATGAAAAGTGTGTATACAACGGCCATAGTTTTGATTACAATTTGTTCTTTGTGTGATGTTAGCAGTGCACGGTTGCGCATGTTTACGTTGGCGTTTTAAAGATACAAACTAGCTCAAAAGTTCTAGCGAGCCTTCAAGAATTGCTGTGGTCCTGAGAGGACGCACATGCAACACCAAAAAGTAAAAATAATGTCGATCTGTTTGCTAAAGAATGTTTGATGGCCTCTGGTGATTCATAGCTGATTGATAAACAGCACGTGGGCGGACATGTTACCCACCATATTGTCTAGCTTCAGGGCACCAGGCTCCACACAGTGATTTGACTGCTCCAGTTTTCTTGTGGTCCCAACAGTCATATGAGCAGGCACGCTATATTTTGGCAGTTCATTTGCAAGTCATTCAGAGTCCTCGCTGTCCTTATTACACCTTTTCAATACTCTTTTTCTTTGCTTCTTTCCTTTTGTTTGTGTGCTTCTTTCTTTCTTTCTTTCTTTCTTTCTTTCTTTCTTTCTTTCTTTCTTTCTTTCTTTCTTTCTTTCTTTCTTTCTTTCTTTCTTTCTTTCTTTCTTTCTTTCTTTCTTTCTTTCTGTCTCTTTCTGTCTCTTTCTGTCTGTCTGTCTGTCTGTCTGTCTGTCTTTCTCTTTTTCTCCGCTGCCTGGCTATCTGATTTTCTTCCCTCCCTGGCTCCCTGCCTTCTTCTCCCCTCGCTCCCCTCCCTCCCTCAGTGGAGAAGGACGAGTCCACCTCTCGCTCTTACCTGTCCGAGCTGCAGAGCATCAAGTCTCACCTGGAGGAGGCAGAGTCCCGTCTGATGCGGGGCATGCAGAGCCCGCCCTCCAGCAGCCCCGGGGGGAGTGGTGGTGACGTTGTGGATAACACGGTGCGCATAGCCGAGCATGAGGTTCGTCTCTCCCGCTCGTCTCTGCCCCCTGCTGCTCCAAACATGCTACTGTAATGATTGTATTACAACATGTTTACTGCCCTAAAAAAAACTGTTACCATTTTTTTAGGCAGGACTTCTCAAAAAAAGGTCTGCCTATTGCAAACATTTTTTTACTGGCAGTCGGTAATGTAGGGTATTTTTTTTAGCCTTGCCTGCCTTCCTCCCCTCTCTTAGCCTGATTTAAATGATTTAAGTTGCCTGTTTATTTTGTTTTTTTGTTTGTTTTAAATGTATTACTGTACATGTGTTTTTTTTCTCATGTATCTTATCCTGTTGCACTTGTATAAAGCACATTGTATTGCTTGTACATATCGAATGTGCTTTATAATCGAACTTCTCCTGGCTTGTCATGCCTGTCATCATGTGCAGTATTCCCTAATTGTTCTGAAGCTATTTACAATACCAAGAAAAGAAAACATGACGGCTGATTTTGGTCAAATACCATTTGATTATTGAGTTATCTTGCAATTCTGCATGATGTAATTAATAGAATACAGTATATGGTTATGAATACATGATCATATTATCATGGGTCCAAAACGTACATGTTTATAAAGCACACAGCTTCATTGTCTTCATTTGGAAGGAACCGCCGTTTTTTTGCATTATAATGCTTGATTAATATCATATGGCTCGTTTATGACTCGAATAAGGATGTCCACGTTGGTCCCTGTGTGTACATGAGCAGATTGTTATTGGTGTGATCCAAAGCGTTATCTGAAGCATGTGAATGTGCGTGTGTAGAGGTTACAGCAGGATCTGTCCGGGCTGCGTACGGACCTGGGCGAGGTGTCGCGGCGCTGCGTCAACTTCTTCGAGGAGAAGCCCTCCTCCTCCTCCGTGCCCATCCTGCGCTCCGAGCTCAACCTGGCCGTCGAGCAGATCGAGAGGCTACACTCGCTCTCCTCCGTCTACCTGCACAAGTGAGTAGCAGCCATGATACATCTGCTAAGGCCTGTATTCTCTCTCTCATAATGGCTTACAGAATTCAGTACTGTAGTTGCACTGATACAGCCATTCAAGTTAAATTTTAATTTGAGTTTGCGTTGAATTATGGTTTAATCTGTCTGTCTTTTTGTCAATATGAATGCTTTTTTTCTATATAATATGTCTGTCTCTGTCTCTCAGTGTGCTTTCACTTTTCATAATCCTCATTCCCAAGTGGTTAGGATGTGACCCCCGACCCTTTCTCTCTTTCACTCTCTTTCTCTCTTTCACTCTCTTTCTCTCTTTCACTCTCTTTCTCTTTTTCACTCCATCTCTTGACCTCATGCCATGTCTGGTGTGTTTCCAGGCTGAAGACGGTGGATGTGTTGATGCGTACGCTGCAGACGGCTGAGTCTGTGGTCAAGAGGTACGAGAGCCGCCTCAGTGAGGAGGACTCCGTGCCTGCTGACACACAGGCTATACAGACACTCATCGACCAGCTACAGGTGAGACAGCTTGAACACATGCAATTCAAGAATACTAAGTTGAGCCTACAGTAAATCAGCTACTTGGCGTGTGTAGCTGTATAGCTGACCTAATATTATTGACCCGTATTCATAATTTGAAGTTGAACACACGTATAAAGATGATCCTCCTCTGTTTCTGTTCGAGCCAGACTAGGACATGTCTGTCTACTGAAACATAGGATATGTTAACATGGCTTTTTTTAATACCGAAATGCTAAATAATTCAGAATTGAACCGTTCCGTCGAGTTTACTTTGATCTTTCATTTAATTCCGAGTTGTGAAGTGTTTACATGATGTTTTCAAAGCGGAATTAAGCTTTATTCAGAATTAAATGTCTCATGCAAATGTAGCCATTGTCGTGCCTAGGTAGTATTCATTTCTTGCATGCATATGGGTGCAATCTAAATATCCTCTCCTTTCCCCTCCTCTCCTCTCTTCTCCTCTCCTCTCTTCTCCCCCTTCTTATCCGCCAGGTGTGGCATAGGGAGTTGCGTGAGCACGAGCCGCTGTTTGAGTCCCTGAGCGGCGAGGTGCGGCGGGCGTGCGAGGCAGGAGACCAGCTGAGCCAGCTGCACCCCGACCGCAGCCCCGAGCTGGAGCGATGCCAGGAGCGCGCCGCCCTGCTGGACGAGAGGTGGAACGGCATCCGCAGGCAGATAGAGACACGGTGAGGAATGCACTCAGGGTGTGATGAACGACTGAAGCTTTATATTTCTTATGCAGTATTGCACATGATGCTGTACTGATTACTACTTCGCTGTAATTATTGGAAGAAAGACATGGACATCGAGGGCTCAGAACATACAACTAATTTAGTGTACAAAACTGCTTGCACCACTTTTGAGACAGATAAATGGACAGGTTAGAGTGGCCAATAGAAATGACCGCAGAGGGGGCATATGTACCAGGAGTTTCAATGTACAAAAATGTAATACTGTTACGAATATCAATACGAATTGGTTTATTTTCTGTTTTCCTTAGGCAATTGGAGCTGGAGGCCGTGGGCTCTGTGCTGCAGCAGTACAGGCAGGGCCACTCGTCTCTGATCCGCTGGATAGAGGAGACCACAGAGAGGCAGGAGAACACTCACCCTGGCCAGACGGACAGCAAGGCCCTGTCAGAGCAGCTCGCTCAACAGACGGTGAGTACCCTCATGATGCCTAATCATTATGTTGTAGTCAATTATACAGTAGCTGGCATTAGTCCTCATTGTTCAGCGCTCCTCAAATATTGTAAGTAGGGTTGCCAAAAATGTAACATTTCAAATGCAACCAACCCTTCTGCTCGTAAGCAACAGCGTCCTCATTCAGTGCCCAGGGTAAATGTATATTTTTCCTTCCGGGACAAGGCATTCAAAATTGCAGAAAAAACACTTAAAACTGGGACAGGTGGCAACAGTAATCGTAAGGGTGCTTTCCTAAATGGTTTACTAAAATATTACAAAAGAGGCTACGCCTTGCATAAACTCTTCCAAACACGGCAGTTGTGCTTTGTTTATTGGCTACAGGTTCTTGATTGTGAGGAGACATACTCCTCAGTAACTCCAGTAATTCAGACAAGTGATTGGGAGTCCTTTCATGTTGCATTGAGTGTTTCTTTTCTTTTTTCTTTTAAGGCACTGGTGGCTGAGATCGAGAAGAACCAGGTTAAGCTGGATGAGTGTCAGACAAACTCTAAACAGTATTGCACATCTGTCAAGGTGAGTCTTTCTTCAAGCGTGGCTCCACATCAACAGTCAGTAGCATTATCACAGTAGCACTAACACGCCCCGTACTGTAGCAACCTGGCTGTACCATGGTCCGCTGTCAGCAAGACCTTCCGTATACACTGAAACGCTTTTATAGGATGTGATTCTGTGTAGAATGTGATTGAGTTTCATTGAACTTTGATAAAGGTTGTAATTAGAGTTGTGTGAGGTGTCACTGCTCCAATCCTGTATGTACTCAGGGCCGGATTACTGCACAGGCTAGATATGGCCACAGCAACCTGTAGCCTAGGGGTCCCAGGCCATCTTAATCCGGCCCTGTATGTACTACATTTGTGAGTTCGATAGTCGTTTTGTCGTGTCTTCTAATTTTACATATTTCCACCAGGACTACGAGTTGCAGCTGATGACATTCCGGGCGTTTGTAGAGTCTACGCAGAAGACGCCGGTGAAGAGGAGAAGGATGCACTCTTCATCAGACGCCATCACTCAGGAGGTGAGATACTGGAGATGCAGAGTCATCATGGCCGCCCGCAGTAGATACCGAGGTCATGCACTGCAGTGAATAGAGTGTGTAGTGCACAGTTATGTCTAGGTGCCATACTGACTGTACATGCAGGGTCATCATGGTCACAGAGTAGATAATCAAGCCATCATGCAATCATGTAGTCAATTGCTGCCCGTCCTGAGAGTATGTCGTGCACTGTAATGTCAAGTTTCCAAGTCTGATTGCAATGATTGCTAGAATGTTAACAGTGGAGTAGACTTTATGATTTATAATCAATTTTAGTCAGTCCTTTTGTTGCTAGATTTTGAGCTACCATGCAGTAATAAATGCAAATAAAGACGCATACTGTAGCATACTGCTGTGTGCCCGCTCAGTGGCCCATGTGTCACATTGCATGTGTCATGTCCTTGCAGTTCATGGACCTCCGCACACGCTACACAGCCCTGGTTACCTTGACAACCCAGCATGTGAAGTACATCAGCGACGCCCTGAGAAGACTGGAGGAGGAGGAGGTGAGATAGCAGTGGATCTGGTGTCACGCATTCCCATATACAGCACAAACAGCTCCAGATCAGAGCTGTCAAAAGTAAAAGTAGAAGTAAATTCATGGTGTTAGTGCAATACTAGTTCATGATATTGACTGTTACACCATTTATTCTATTGTACCTAATGGTAGATAGACTGTGTTGTTCAAATAAATTCAAATTTCTTTATTGGAGGATAGCCTCTTGAGATAAAAATCTCGTTTTCGAGAGGGTCCTCAAAAAAACATACATAACACACGCATAACAAATATTCACACACACTGCAGCTCTTCCCCACCACACACACCCCATCTCTTACCAAAATAAAAATAAAGTTAATACCATGGCTAAAAAAGTTCTTGTTGTTACTGAAGAAACACTAAAAACCTAAAAAAAAAAACAGCACAATTTAATCCAACCAGCACAGAATCAGCGGATTGCAAAGCAATAGAGTGTATATAATAGTCTGTTCCTGTATTTGTTATTTTCTTGCGAATAGCTAAGCTGCATATGGGCATGCGTGTGATCCCAGGGTTACCCATTTCCCCATCATCACACATGTCCCCCTGAAATGTTCACCCTCTTTGCGTGTGTGTGTGTGTGTGTGTGTGTGTGTGTGTGTGTGTGTGTGTGTGTGTGTGTGTGTGTGTGCTCCCTGTCTGCAGAAAGAGGTGGAGGAGGAGCGGCAGGCACGGGTGGGCCAGGTGTCAGAGCTGCTTGGCTGGGTCAAGGGCGTCCAGGACAGGGCGCGGGCCGTCGAGAAGTCCCGTCAGCAGGACCCCAAAGCTGTTGAGTCATCCCTGGCAGCTCAGCAGGTAAGGTGGGGAGGGCAGCCCAGCTAGGTACGATGAGGAGGGGACAAAAGGTGATGCAGAGGTCATTTTGATTGTAATAAATGCAAGCATTTAAAGGCTGGGATGGTAATATTGCACGTTGAAGTGAAGGAGTTTTGTTGAGGGTACTTTGTAGATTGTGGACAACGTACACAATATCTTGGTTTAAAAAATTTCCATCGTGTGTCCCCATCAAACCACAACACAACTTAACAAGATTATGATGTATACAGTTCATTTTACTAGATACGCAAAGGGGCTAAATTATTTAGTTTAATTGTATGAGATGAGCCCATTCAATGATTTGATAGAGATTTTGTACAGATAAAGCTGGAAAGGCTCCATTCACACGCATAAACCTGATCCACTGGCGAGGGGTTGATTTCATGACATCGGCCTAGAGGTGAGGGAATGAAGCCGCCACATGAACAAATAAATGAATAAATGATTGTTTTTCCTCTCTGTTCTCTGCAGGCCATCAATGAGCAGCTGGCTGCCAAGAAAGAGGAGGTTGCCGAGGCGATCAGGAACACAGAGGTGTTCCTCCTCTCCAAACAGGCCAGCATGTGAGTTCACCACAAACACAGCCTCACAATCACAGCAGCACAAGCTCATGGTATCTTTATTAGTAGGTTAAATATAGTCAGTTACATTTATATAAGGCACGAGCACCACAGATGTACGTTGCATGGAAATCCACATAAACGCGAAGTTGTTTCTGGCGGACGTAGCTGCAAAATGATAGCTAAATATTCTGTAATAATTTAATGTACAAACTGTATATGTTCAAATGTACAGCAAACAGTTGCACATTGTATACACACACACACACACATACACACCTGCAGACCCATTTACACTCTTGCCCATTCTTGCCTCACATTTTCTTTTCCCACCCGTCCAAACATTTGCTCATGCTTGCCACTCATTTGTTGATGGCTCAACTGACAAGTGACACACACACACACACACACACTAACGCAGGTAATATGTTCCCTCCCCATGAGGTTCTGTCCCCATCTGAGCTGTGCTGTACTATGCTGTGCTGTGCTCTTCAGGCTGTCCCCAGAGGAGCGAGCCCAGGTGACCGCTCAGCTGGAGGAGCTCACCTCCACCTACAAACAGCTGTGCCAGAACTCCACCCAGCAGGTGCAGCAGCTGGAGCAGACACTGGCCAAGGAGGAAACGCGCAAGGTATTCTGGGAAATGGAGTTCAAAATCAACATGGAGGACAGAGTGGATAAAGTGCAAATGCTTTGAGCTAACCGCCAAAACCAGCGCTTTGTTGAATATGTTGTGTTTTTTTGATAATAATAATAAGAGTGGGAAAATGCTTTGAGCCTCACAACCAGGGAAAGTGCTTGTGTGAAAAAGTGTGTGTGAAAATGTGTGTGTGTGTGATGTTTTTGTAAGCTGCACGGTTTTTGTTGCCCGTCACGTCTAGTGTTTTTCCTTCACATCCATCTCCACTCGCATATCATGTCTGGGTTTGATGTAACATCGAGTTGAATTAATGAATTAATGGCATGGGGAGATGATCTCTTAACATTGACAGTCACCAGGTTATGACCATCCTCACAATCATCCACATCACCATCGCCATCACCACCATCATCGGCATAATTATTATTCAACACTTTCACCTAATCACTAATCATTGGCCTTTCACTGAGGAGATTTTAGAAGCTTAGATGAGTCAGGAAATGTGCAATGAAGGCCCATTACCTTTCATGAAATTACCAAGATCACATTTTCTTATTGTCGGACAGTAGTGTTAACGGCCATCCAGTTACTAGAAAACGACTTAGATGACATTATCATGTTGATGGATGGTAGTATAAGTAGTGTATACTGTACTCAAGTGCTAGCTAGTCTGCCATCAGGTTACCTCATTACATGTGAAATCCATGTAGATACTGTAGATCCCATAGCTTCATCCATATGCCCCATTAAGAAACCCAAGTTCCAGCACTCATTTCTGTCATACCCAGTCATTAAAGATCACGGTCATAGGGCACAGATTTAGTTGTTACTTTTGAAAGTATGTAATAAGAGGATGTGTATGGAGGTGTATGTCAGTGCTTGTGCCTGTGTCTGCTTGTACTGTATGTTCGACTGTATGAGTGGGCGTTATTGTGTGTATATGCGAGCAACTGTGCAGGTCTGTCTGTTTGTGTGCTTCTCAATGTACAAACAGTTGTTTTTGGTCTATCTGGATGATCAGTTGTATTCAGAGTGTACATGCCTTGTGGAGCAGAGTGCAGATGACTATTTGCCAATGTAGATTGAGCACAAAGTGGCCAACTACTCAACCTCTACTCCTCACTTGTTTGAGCATGGTGTGTCCAGATCACAACTACACCTCTTTTGAGTGTGCTTGTATGTGTGTGTGTGTTTGCGCGAGTGTGTGTGCATTTTTTGTGTGTGTTAAATGCAAATGCGTGCACTTTGTTTTTCTTTAAAAGACCGTCTCTCTCTCTCCATACGGTCTGTGTCTTTTAATACAGTAATTGTTTGTGAAATCTAATCAGCATTTTGCTTCGACATCACTAACAGCTGCCTGGGAAGGAACAAGAACTGGTCTCAATCACATTGTTTAAGTTCTCAGATACGAAATCAAAAGACATGTTGAAAAGGTTTGAATCAGAGAAACAGATCAAATTAGGGAAACAGGACTCAACAAGAAAAGGTTAACATAAACAGCTAATAAAGGTTCCAGAGCTGATAATTTTGTCCCAAAAATGCAAACCAAGCCAGCTAGATGTATAGTGAATTGCGCAGGTAAGTTGGAAAAAGAGTCTTGGTAGGTCAGTGTGTCAGGTAAGATGTGTCTGAATGCTACACTTTTCCTCAGGCATGACTACTCTGTTGGTGAAAACATTATGCAAACTTCATCATTAGTCCATGTGGAAAAAATGTAATGTCCACACAGACTTGTGTATGATGATTGCACATGTACCACATGCAGGTTTCAAGGCACTGCGTCTGTTCAGGATGCAAGGCAAAGTTGAATTGACAAGTTACATTTCATAAACTCTCCTTTGCTCTTGTTGCCCTTGTCAACAACAAAATTGTTGATGCATATACATATCCATATTGGGGAACGACACATGTCCTGAGGGGAAAGTAAGGCCTGAGTGTAAGGGAGTGTAAGGTACTACTGTAGGTGAATATGGGGGACCACAGGCAGCTGAGTGTGGCATGCAGATCGCTAACCTCGCAGCTTCTCACCTTGTCGCTGAGTTACCGCCGGCGACCTGTCAGTGTGTGTGTGATGTCACAGGAGCTCCGGCACGGTAAGTAGCGCTGCTTTCTCTCTTACCGTCGCTACCAAGACAATATACCCAAGTTACTGCTGTGAAACCTTACCCCATCCTACCGTTCCCTATCCTACCTTTCCCCATCCCATCACACCTTTCCCTATCCTACCTTTCCCCATCCCACCTTCCCCCACCCCATGAACTTCTTTCCTTCTCCTGCCCCTCTTTCTGCCCTTTCCTGTTGGAATGTTGCCAAATCTACAATCTTCCCTTGTTTCTCCTCTTCCTCCTCTGCCCCCTCCCGTCCTGTGACTGCTCTGTTCTCAAATACTGTATGCTTTTTAAAGCTTAGGCTTGTGCTGCTTTTCAGGTTTTTGTCTTAGACCTTGCGCTACTTGCATGCTTAGCACAGTGCAATTTAAATTTTGATGCAATTGTGCAAAAAGGTGACAAAACAATTGTATTTTATATAGATTTTAGACACTGTCTTAAAAGGGGAAAGCAATAGAATACAATAATGTGAGGTGGTTGTTTGCTATGTACTGGGGCATTGTTAAAATGTTAACTTGATGCTGTTACTCTCTTCTTTGGACTATTATCGGCCTTTCTATACAAATTAATATCACCAATGTAATCAAATTATAATACATTGAAACTTGGGGTTTAAAGGAATGTAGTGTTTTTGTAATGCATTTCTGGTTAAAAAAAAAGATGTCTTAATGTCTGTATTTCTTTACAGGCGCAGGCAGCAGTGGCTGGAGTTATCGACTTGGGCACAGTGGAGACCTTTCCCCTGTTCCAGGCCGCTCAGAGGGGCCTCATTGACCAGGACACCTGCCTCGTTCTGCTGGAGGCCCAGGTCATCACAGGAGGAATAATGCAGACCGACTCCCCTGTTAGCCTATCACTGGGGGATGCCCAGGCCTGTGGTTTGATTGACAGCCACACCAGCCAGTCATTGGCTGAGCTGGAGGCAGCACTGCAGTGTATAGACCAAATGCAGCCCAGTGCTGGTACGTTGGTCCCAGTCGCTGCAGCTATAGAGGAGGGGCTGATCAGGGAGGATGTGGGACTGCGTATCCTGCATCTGCAAGTGGGTACAGGTGGGGTGAGGGCATTTGAAGAGGAAGAAGGCCACAGTCTTACCAGCGCTATGGAGAAGGGGCTGCTATCCCAACGCATCTACAACAAACTATGCTGTGTCGTTAACAGGCGGCAGCTGATAGACCCAAACACTGCTGAGAAGCTGACTTTGCAAGAACTGCTGAAACGCTGTGCGCTTGATCCTGAAACCGGCATGCGCCTTTTGGCAGTCAACCAGCAGCCTGGGGGCCAAGTCTGCCTGCGCTCAGGCCGAAAGGTTGGCATCTTCAGGGCAGTGCAGGAGGGGCTCATTGATCGTCAAGTGACCATACGGTTGTTAGAGGCTCAGTTGTTTGCAGGCGGAATTGCAGACCCTCGCTCTGGCCACAGACTGACTGTACATGAGGCGGTGAGGCTTGGCCTGATGGACCATGACCTTGCCTGTGCCCTTCTTACCCGTCAGCTTCAAGCTGGTGGGATCCTGGATCCGGCAACTGGCCAACGTGTAGGGTTGGATGAGGCCATAGAGAGGGAGTTGCTGTCTCCACGTATGGCCTTGCGAGTTCTGGAGGCACTCTGGAACTTCATGGGACTACTGTGGTACAAGTCAGGTGAGCTGCTCCCCATTACAGAGGCCTTGCAGCAAGGCATTGTCTCAGGAGAGCTTGCAAAGGACATCCTCAGTCAGAGACGCACTGTAGGTGCTCTCTACCTTCCTGAGAGCAGCCAAGTCGTACCTCTGGATAAAGCCAGAGAGCTCCTCGAGCCAAATGTGGTGGACATGCTCATGACAATGGATGTTCCAGATGTGCTGCCTGACATGGCTCTGTCAGGCTCCACAGGACCAAATCGCCTGAGCTGGGGGTCCACCTCCTCCTCCTCCTCCTCCCCTTCACTGTCATCTCCTCCTCCATCTCCTCAAGGAATGGCTTCCACCAGCACCAAGATTCACGAGGCAACAGATAAGGAACAGGCTGAGCACAGGCTTGTGGATCACCTGAGAAAACACAGTTACATTGATGCTCACTCGGGCCAACGCCTGATCTTGCTTGAACCTGAGCTGGTGGAACTGGCCTGTGCTGCTGAGAAAAGCAAAACCAGCCCAGTGTTAGAGGAGCAGTCAGCAGAAGTATGCATGGAGAACAAGCCGGATGAGTCTATTGAAAAAGCCCAGGAATTGGAACAAATAAGGAGACATGAGGTTGAAGTGGCTCATTTAGTTGAACCAAAGCAAGTGGGACCTGTAACTCAAAGATCCCCAGAAAGAGGAGAGAGGAAGATATCAACCTTGAAAGAAGGTGCAGATGAAGACAAAGCAGATGAATATGTTTTGGCTGTTGAAACAGTACAGGTTATTTCTGAGGCTGTAAAGGGAAGTGAGCCTGAGGTCAGGAGGCTAAACATAGACAGCAAGGATGTAGACAAAGAAATAGACAAAGAGGAACAAATCAACGTGGAACGAACTGAAATCGTGGTGTCAGAGTCATTAAAACTAGTCCCATTGGATACTAGTCTACACCCTTCAGCTTTAGAAAAACTAAATCAAGATACAGGAGCAGCTGCCACTCAAATAGTTATGGCAGAACAAAGTGAAGAAATGTCAGAAATAGAACAAATGGCCTTGGAGCTGAAGCAAGGTGGTCTGCTGACCGATTCTGGCAATAGATTGCTCTTAGATGAGGCTGTTGCCCAGGGTGTTGTTCCAGCTCACACTGCTGTGAAGCTCATGGCTAAAACCGGGCTCTTTGGGGGTTTCTTAGACGTAAAAGCCTATGAGAGCCTCAGTGTGGATGAAGTGTTGCAAGAGGGTTTGATGGATGAGAGCCTTCTCTCTAGTGTTCTGAAATCAGAGAAAACCCTTGCCGGAGTAGTGGATGTGGAGCGCAAGCGTCTCTGCTCCCTCAGAGAGGCAGCTCAGAAAGGACTCATAGATGAGGACACCTCCATGCGACTACTTGAGGCCCAGGTGGCATCAGGTGGAGTGGTCGATCTCCGTAGAGACAAGAAAGTGTCAGTGACTCTTGCCACCAATCTGGGCCTGATTGATGAAGGACAAAAACAGGACTTGTTGGCTCTGGAGAAGGCGTTCCGTGGAAAGGTCTCTGACCCTAGCACTTCACTTGCCAAGACAGCACTTCAATTGCAGATGGAAGGAGTGGTAGATCCAAAAACCAAAGAGTCTGTCCCCTTGAAGCAAGCCATAGATAGAGGCCTTGTTGCTGAAGAGGATGCACAAAAAGCTCTTTCGCAGCAAGTGGCTGAAGGTGGCCTGGTGCACCACGGGTCTGGAATGAGGTTGTCTGTGGCTGCTGCTACAGAACAAGGTCTGGTGACAGAAACAATGGCACAGAAGTTGGATGAGGTTGAAAAGTCAAGACAGGGAATAGAGCCCTTTGCTTCTACACCTGATTCTGCTCTCTTCCAGGCAAGCACTGGTTCAGTTTTCGACCCAAACACTGGATCTAGATTAACTTTAACAGCAGCAGTTTCTCAAGGTCTCTTGGATGAAGATATTGCAAAAACTGCCATGACATCCCCAAGTGTGACCAGTGGAGTCATGGATCCACAGAGTGCTCAAATCATACCTTACTCAGAGCTGGTGAATCAGGCCAAGATTGACATTGAAAGTGGAAGACGGTTTCTAGAAGTCCAACCTTTTCATGGAATTCTCAATGAAAAAACTGGTGAATTACTAACCCTACCTCAGGCCATACAATCCCACCATGTTGACCCCATTCCGGCATTCAGGATGCTGGAGAGTCAAGCAGACACAGGAGGGGTCATTGACATATCCAGTGGAGAACGCCTGCCCCTACCAGAAGCGGTTAATAGAGGCCTTATTGGAGAAGACATGGCCAAGCAGATTGCCACCAATCAGTACCTGAAAGGAGGTCTCATGGACCCAGTGAGCGGTGAGAGAGTTTACAATTTGAAGGAGGCAGTACAAGATGGCTTGATTTCCAGAGAAGTGGCAGGAAGTCTCCAGGACAGCTTGAGTTCCACTGATGAAGATGAAGAATTTGATGATGCCAGTTCTGGAACCTTAGTGTCATCCACAAATGGCGCCTGCAGTCCACTTTTAACGTCAGTTGGAACAAATGAAAGTAAACCGATAAAGAAACTAGAAGAGAAACAATCTCCACTGTGGACGGTTGATCCTGCATATATATCCAAGGATAGTATGGAGTCTCTGCCATCAGAGAAAATGAAGCCAGAGCTGGTTTATGAGCATTCTCTGCTGGAGGATATAACCGAGGAAATATATGACGAGTCTATCACAGTAAAAGAAAAGATTGTAGAGTCTGACAGTTCAATAGAAATGATAACACAGTTTGCTGCGAAGGCAGGGAAAAGGATTCAGCTGACACTAGAGCAAATTCAGACTTCTCAAAGTTTAGAGAAAGGCGCTACCCCAATACCCACTGAGCAGGAAAAGTACACAGAAGACATTAAAACCAAGGGTCAGTCTCTCCCAAAGCCTGAACTAATACCAGAGAGTAAAAGTCATTACATTGACCCCAATCAATTACAGCCAACTGACATGGACAAAAGCTTCATACAAGAAACCAGAAAGACTGTCCCAGTTGTACAATATGATTATTCAACCCCTCTCGAAAAAACAAATACAGAAACTGAGATGGCTGTGGTTGACCAAACCTTTGACAAAGTTGATGTCAGAGCTGATGAACATGAAGTCAGAGCTAAAGATTCGACATCAAAAACAATGGAGGAGGTAACTGCAGAAGCTGATGGAAAGACTGAGTCAGCATCCGAATATAAATTGAAAATGGTAGAGGACAGGGAATCCCAGGACAAACGACCAACCTTAACAGATTCTGACTGGTCATATCAAGCAGGCAGTAAGTTCAGGAATGAGGACAGATCAGCGATGCATGTCCTATCTGGTCCTGATAGTCAAGGCACAGGAGCCGAGAGTAGTAAGGGTCCTATTGTAAGTATTGAGAAGTGTAAAGAAACAGGTAGTTCAGTATCTGAAATGGAGGATTTTGCTCATACAGCCGGAAGCAAATGGGACCAAGAAGCACCGACCAACAAGGACGTTCCTAAGCACGAGTCTGAGAGTTTGGAAAAAGAAAACACGATTGAGATGACTGAGGAGGAAGTTGTTGGTGCCCAGACAGAAAAGAAAAAGAAGAAGAAAAAGAAAGGAAAGAAAGGAAAGCAGCAAGTGGAAGAAGAAAGCGAAGAGAAAGGAGTGCATGACAGCCAAGAAAAGGAAAGTGCAGATATTGCTAAGATGTCTCCAGCTTCTTTTGAGAAGGAAGCCTTACTCACGAAAGCTAAAGAGAGTCTGTTGAGGAAAGTGTATGAACGAGGAGTTAGTGACAAGAGGGCAGGAGAAGAGCTGGAAGCTCTGCGTCAAGGTGCTTCAAAGAAAGAGTACCATGTGGAAGATCCTGAAAAATGTGTAATAAAGTCATCAGAGCCAGCATCAAACGTGAGCACCAGTGGTACAGCTCAGACAGGAGCAATATTCGGTGACACCAGTGATTTCCCTAAGGAATCCCAGCCTTTGGTTTCTTGGGGAATCACTGAGCGGCAAGGACAGGATCATGTGAGCGAGATAACACAGCCTCAGGCAAGGTCTCAGGAAAGAATTGGTCTACAGCAGGATACACAGACTGCAGCTGAAGGAAGAGGTGACAAGAAGATGTTAAAGGAGCAAAACTTTGTGGCCCAAGAAAAGTCAAAGGAGGAGCACCATGAGGAACAGTCTAAAGATCCAAAGATGACGTTAAGTTACCAAACACAGAAGAATGATACCAAAGAGATGGACCAGACAGAACTGTCGCTTAAGACTAAGCATGACAAATCATCATCAAAGCTTCCTATAAGAGAGGACTCTAAGGATGTGGGAGACGCAGAGAGAATGCTAGTGAAAAGAGGTGATCATGATGCCCAGGCAGAGATTTCTGCTGCAGTAGTCAGTGATGAGAAAGCAGCCGACCTGACACCTCCACAGCAGGGTGCGGCAAAGAAGGAACTTGCCATGGATGAGCCTAAGGAGAAGAAGGCACCATCACATCTCCCTACAACTGATGGCGAAGCCAAAGAGGTAAAACGGGCAGGGCGAAAACACAAGAAAATGAAAAGTGATCTGCATCATGATGTCCAACCAGAGTTTGCCATCACAGATGACAGTGACAAGACAGTGGGTGAGGATATTGTGGGGCAGGGTGTGTTGGAGACAAAGGAACTCATTAAAGAACCTAAGCATGAAAAGACGCAATCAAAACTTCCTTCTACTGCTGGAGTCAATGACGGGAAAGCAGCAGGGGAGCTGGTTTGTCAGTATCCAGCTGCTGCAAAGAAAAAACATTCTCTGGAAGAACCTAAAGATCAGAAGACACAATTACATCCTGACGCAAAGAAGAATGAAACTAAAGAAAGGAAAGAGGCAGGGACAAATTATCCCATCAAAGATCCTATGCATGAAAAGACACCATCACAGCTTCCTATAAAAGAGAAGGATACAAAAGACTTAGAAGAGGTAAAGAAAGGGCATAGTGTAGAAGAACTAAAGGAAAATACAGTACCATCAATTTTGGAGACAATCAGTTATACTAAAGAAGAGGTGGTGGTGGGGGAAAAGGATTCTATCAAAGAAATGAAGCATGAAAAGACACCATCAAAGCTTCCTATAAAAGAGAAGGCTACTAAAGAGAAGGAAGAAGCAAGGAAAGAATTTCCAGTGGAAGAGTTTGAGGGTAGGACAATGCTATTGAATTTGGACACACAGAAGAGTGATACTGAAGAGGTGAAAGAGGTGGAGAAAAGGCATCCCATCAAAGAGCCTAAGCATGAAAAGACATCATCAAAACTTCCAATAAAAGAGGGGGATACTAAAGACTTGGAAGAAGCAAAGAAAGGGCATAATGTGGAAGAGCACAAGGAAAAGACGACACCATCAATTTCAGAGACGAGGAGTGACACTAAAGAAGGTGAGGTGGTGGAGGAAAAGGATTCTATCAAAGAAACGAAGCATGAGAAGACACCATCAAAGCTTCCAATAAAACAGAGGGATGCTAAAGACTTGGAAGAGGCAAAGAAGGAGGATAGTGTGGAAGAACATAAGGAAAAAACAGCACCATCAATATTCGAGAAACAAAGTGATGCTATAGAAGGGGAAGAAGTGGAGAAAAAGGATTCTATCAAAGAAACTAAATACGAAAAGACACCATCAAAGATTCCAATAAAGGAACAAGACACTAAAGACATGGAAGAGGCAAAGAAGGAGCATCTTCTGGAAGAACTTAAAGATAAGATGACACTATCAGAACCCTTTACACCTGATGGTGAAACAAAAAGAACACAACGGACAACAGGCAAACACAAGGACACCCAGGATACCCAGACACACTTTGCTACCCCAGAAGTCAGTGACACGCAGGTCGTTGAGGAGGTTATGGGGCAGAGTGTGGTGGAGAAGAGAGATCACATTGAAGAGCATAAGCATGAACACATACCATCAAAGATCCCTATAAGGGAAAAAGATATTAAGGAGACGGAAGAGAGAACTGATCTTCTGAGAACTGAGCAGCATGTGGAAGAACCTAAGGACACAACACAATCAGAACCTGACATGAAGGAGAGTGATACTAAAGAGGGAAAAGAGGCAGAGCAAGGGGATAATATCAAAGAATCTAAGCCTGAAAAGGCACCATCAAAACTTCCAATTATGGAGAAGGATGCTACAGACATGGAAGAGTCAAAGAAGGAACATCCTGTAGAAAAAATGAAAGATAAGACCACAACATCAGAACCTTTTACAAATGATGGTGAAACCAAAAAGCTGAAACAAGCGGAGAGAAAACAAAAGAAGAAGAGAAACGATTGTCAGAATGCCCAGCCAGAAATAACTTCTGGAGAAGTCAGTGATGAGAAGGTGGGTGTGGAAGCTATGGGACAGGGTGTGTTGGAGTGGAAGGAAGACATTGCTGAACATAAGCATGAAAATATGCCATCAAAACTTCCTGTAAAAGAGAAAGACTCTAAAAAGATCGAAGAGGCAGAGGGAATGCCAATGAAAATTAGCAATCTCTATCAGGATGACCAAGAAGAGTTTGTTACTGCTTCACCCAGTGATAAGCAAGCGGTAGTGGAGCTGGGAGCTCAGCAGCAGACAACTGCAAAGATGGAGTGTCTTTGGGAGGAAATAAAGGACAAGGCAACACCATCAGATCTTGACACAAAGAAGAGTGACACTAAAGAGGGACAAGAGCTTAAGCATGCCAAATCGCCATCAAAGTATGTTATAAAGGGGGAGGCTACAAAAGAGACAGACGAGGCAGAGAAGGATCAGCATGTGGAATATGTGAAGGAGTCTCCTACAAATGACAGTGAAATCAAAGTGACAAAAACGGGGAGAAAACACAAGAAGATGAAGAAGGATCAACATCAGAATGTCCAACCAGAGATTGCCAGTGTCAGTGTCAGTGGGCAGAAGGTAGGAGATGACCTGGAAGCTATGGAGCATGGTGTGTTGGAGAAAAAGGATGCCATTAAAGACGCAAAGCATGAAAAGACATCACTAAAACTTCCTGTAAGGGAGAGGGACACCAAAGATATGGAAGAGGCGATCAAGTCTGCAACTGTTTCAGTCAGTGGTGACGATGCTGCAAAGGATCTTGAAGCTCGACAGCATGCAGCTGCAAAGATGGAGCATCATGAAGTAGAACCTACAGAGAAGATACCATCAGAGTCGAACGTTAGTGAAGCCAAGGACAAGAAAGGGGCGGAAAGGAAGCAGAAGAAGAAGAAAAAGGATCAGCATCAGGGTACTCATCAAGAGATTGCTACTGAAGACAGCAGTGTCAAGAAGGTGGGTGTAGAGGATATGGGGAAGGGTGTGCTGGAGAAAAGGGATCCCCTCAAAGAACCTAAGCATGAAGAGATGCCATCGAAAATTCCTGTTAAGGAGAAGGATACTAAAGAGATGGAAGAGGCAAAGATAACGCTAATGAAAAGTAGCAATCTGCTTCCTGATACTCAACCCAAATCTCCTACTGCTGGAGTAAGTGATGAGAAAGCAGCAGAGGAGCTTGACGCTCTGCCTCAGAGTGCTGCAAAGAAAGAAGAACCTAAAGATAAGACTACACCAACAGAGATGCCAACACACGTTACTGAATCCAAGGAGTTGAAACAGGCAGAAAGAAAACAGAAGAAGAAAAAGAAGAAAAGTGATCTGCGTCAGGCTATCCATCCAGAGTATACCACTGGAGAATTTAGTAACGAGCAAGAGAATAAAGAAGGTATTGTGCAGGGTATGATGGAGGAGAAGGTCCTCACAAAAGAGCCTAAGTCACCATCAAAACTTCCTGTTAAGGAGAAGGATACAAAAGAGAAGAAACAGGCCGATTTTTTTGCAGCAGAAGAGCCCCAGAGACAAGTGAAGTCTGATGCAACTGAACTGTATCAGAAGTCCCCAGAAAGCAGTATTTGGGAAAGCAGTCCTTTTACAACTTCATTCGAGTTCCCTAAGATTCAGGCAGAGGGTCAGTTTGCAGGAGACCAGCTGAGTGGCTTGAGTGTAACAGGTCTCAGTGTTCAGAGTCCCTCTCCCTCCGGAAGTGAAACCATGGTAACTGAGGACATGGAACTGCTGGTAGAGCAAATTATATCAGAGTCAGATTGGGAGGCAGAAGAGGTGGCTACCTCTTTACCTGATACAGATTCATCCTCTAAGGATACCCAGCATGTCCCTGAACCCTCTAAGAATGTTTTTGGTCATGACAACCAACCACATACAGAGACAGTAGCCCATCAAGCCCAAGTCCAAGCCCAACCTGTACATGTCGGTCCCACTCCTGATACAAGCCTAGATAAGCAGTCAACAGCCCCTCCTGAGTCCATCAGCACACAAAGCTCAAGGCCAAGCAAGTCAGTGAAAGAACAGATCAGCCCTCTGGCTATGACCCTTGGCAGCATTGACACGAAAGAAGAAATCAGTGTTAAGGAATCTGCAAAGGAGTCTTGGCCGTCTGTGGCCAAGGACATCGCTGGGTCAGACAATACAAAGACCTTAGAGAAGGAAGAGAGGGATGCAGAACAGAAGACCGGAGAGGTTGCAGCTGTTGAGGTGGTGCAACAGAAGAGCCCCACAAAAACCAGAAAGGTAAGGCTGCCTTGAAAAGCAATAGACAGTAGAATGAATAGTATGGAACACATTGTGGCATATTATAGCACCTGCAAATGGCCTTACAAATATTCATCATGGATCTAGGTGCTAAAACTTTAGTACTAGCTAAACTAAAATGATCTGAAACTGGGTTTCCAAACTTTGTAGATACCTTTAACTTGAAATTTAACTTCACTGGTGCATGTATGATTATCTCTCTCTCAGTCCTCTCTGGCTCGTCAAGAGTGTCTTGAACATGATCAGCGGATTGTGGCCCTGTTGTCCATGGTGAGGCACATCGAGGTTCGCCTCAAGCAGCAGCAGCAACAAGCAGTTGGCCGCAGCCTCATCGCTCTGGATGATATCATCAAACACAGTGAGGTAATGAAAAATACAATACACTGTACATCATGGCAGTGAAAAACATAATTCTGCATCTTGTAATCTGTCTCGGTAAAACATTTGAAAGGAAAATCTCAACTCTGTATGTACCATTCTATTCAGCCTCGGTATGAGTTACAGAATAGCCTCAGGATCATATCTTAAAGTTTTTTTTGTTCTTTGTCTCATCAGACCCTGGCTTTGGAGCTGACGGATTTGGAGCCTGAGGTGAAGAAGGAAGTGGATGCTGCTCAGAGTCTGTGTGAGTCTTGCGAACAGGAAGTTCCTCCTCAGCTCCTAAAGGCCCTGGAGAAGGATGGGCGGAGCCTGGCTCGTGGCTATGATGCCGCTAAAGACCTATCCCAGAATGCTTTGCGAGGTCTAAAAGATCAGCGCGACTCGCTAAAGGTGAATATGATTTGCTACTGCCATCTTGCCTGCTTTTGTAATTGTAACACAAAGGATTTGAGTGTAGTCAAGTCGGCATACATCTCAGCGCTTATGTTAAAAAAAATGTTTCAAAAACACATGCTCTGCTTGGAACTCTGTACTCATTAACAGTCATGTGTTGCTGATTGTTTTTATTGTTTTTTAGGCGGCGGTGAACTCAGAACTGAAGGCTCTGGGTGAACGAGTGGACGGGTTGCTCTCCTGGCTTAGCGACATAGAGGCAAAGAGGGATGAGCCAGAGGGACTCAGTAGCCCTCAAAAACTTACACAAAGGCTGCAGCTCTGCCAGGTACATATGTGGTTATATGAGTTGTAATGTCCGAGTTTATTTGAAGTGATGGTGTTATGTGACCAGCACAAGAATGACGTGACTTATGTCAGGAACATTCTTGATGTTTATGCTATGACTATTGTCTTAATACTGTATGTCATTCATTTTTGGAATGTCAAGTTGACATTGTCATGACATGTAAACTGGATGACTCATTATGAGAACAGTCATAAGAATTTGTCATTAATATTCCTTGACATGGTCCATGTCATTATTATGTCAGTTTCATGACATCTTATGTACTGTAAACCCCCTTCGAATAAAATATTACTGGTCGTGTTCCCAAAATGGGTTATTTCTCTCCTTGCCCACAAGAGGGGACTGTCTACTGCATTATGCAACACATCTCATTGATTCATTGCATGTTGCCATCAGCCAAAACGAATAACCCCCTTAAAATATACATAGACATAAATACTGTCAAGGGTAATTTTATGAACCCTGAGTGAATGGCTGGGAAGATGAAGTCATGCGGATAGACATGAATCCCATCTGAATCAATGTATTTTATTTGGAATCAAATGGCTCTTGTAGGAGCTACAGGATCAGCTGACTGCCCGCTCCAGCGATGTCACCTCTGTGGTTCTGGACATCCAGGTGTTCATCTCTGAGCACGCCCAGGACCTGCAGCGCGAGCAGAGCAGGCATCTCCTCGGGCAGCTGCAGCAGCTGCAGGGGTCCTTCCACCAGGCCACGGGCCGCACACACGCCCTGGCCGAGGCCCTCTCCGCCCAGAGAGCGAGGGAGGAGGAGAGGGAGCGGCGGGAGAAGGAGAAGGCACAAGAGGAGGAGAAGAAGAGGGCAAAGGAGAGCAGCAGGGAGAGAGAGGTTTGGAGAAATACTAAGGGGCTGATGACTGCAGAGCTGCAGATAATGCTTTTTGAAACAGAACAGACTTACTAATACGGTACACTGTTTGCACCACCAGAATAACCCTCACAGTCAGCGCTGAGCTGAATTACTGCACACTTGATGGCATGACTAATGATATTATCTATATTGATCATATTAGAAGAGAATTGCACACTTCAAATTAACAAAGAAGTATTGCATATTTCTTACTCTTTCAAGTTTGAGCGGAGTGAAGTTTCTGGTTGCTCACACACTTTGTTTCCCAGTACTGCATTAAACGTCCATCACTGCTTCAGATAGAGCAGGGTCTTTTAGCTGTGTTATGCTACTTACCACTACTGGCTTTCCTTCAGAAGTATGCCCCTTTCGCATGTATCTGCCTCTTTGTTTAACGTGTGAATTAACCTGTCTGCCTTGCTCTTACAGATTGCCACAGAAGACAAATGCTTGTGCCCCTTCGAAGGTTTTGAAAAATGGCCTCTGCTTTCTCATTATGAATTTGCTATCGTTTCCCCCTCTCCTTCCAATGTCATGAGAACTTCATGAAGGGGAGCGGGAACTATAATGCACTACTTTCCATATTTTTGTCATATATTTTTCTCTGGATCACTGTGTGTGTTGCTTATGAGTGCTGTTGTTCATGTGAGACACGTTGTCTGCTTGTGTGTGATTTCTGGACACATCATGCTCAAACTCTGGCAAAAAGCATCTGCTGTTCAGGGATGCAGGGAGGGTTTTTTTCTTTGAACATCAAAGCAATTTCTATAGTGACGGGTCTTGTGTTGTGTGCAGTGTGTTTATGTGTGTGTGGGTAACAGAGAAAGAGTCCTGGCAGTTGAAGTGAAACGAGGCTTTAGTGATAGATGATGTTGTTTTGGAGGAATATGAAAAGACATGAAAGATTGGCTTGTCCCGAGAATGAAAACCACATTGACTTAATTCCCTTCTGCATGTCTGCTGTGTAGGTGGTCCAGCAACAGAAGACAGAATGTTCCCAGAAGTTAGAAGGCCTCTCCATGTGGTTGGCTGGAGCAGCCAGCCTCTTGGCCAATCAGAAGGTCGGAGCAGAGTCAGGTGACGTGAATGAGCTGCGGCAGAAACAGAAGGAGTTACAGGTGAGGGTTATACCATCATGCTGCAGTACTTTGTATAAGTACATTATTACATAAATGATGCATATGACTGCTACTTCCACTGCCACTATCGATATGTGTTTTTTTAAATAAAGATATTTATGTATTTTGGTCCATTATTAGCAATTTTATACCATTAGTATTTTATAATTGCTATAATGGCTTTTAAGTTTATTACACGTTCATGCAAATTACTCCGATCTCATTGTCCTTAGCTAGCATGCAGTGGGCCACCGCTTTAACAATTGGCCATCTCAAAAATATAACATATTGTCTTCAGTAATCATACCAGTACCCTATGGCTATTATTCTGTAATCACACATGTATTCTCTATTGAATTCAGGATGTGCAGAAAGACCTCAACACGAAGAAGGAATCTGTGATGGAGGCCATCCGCTCGGTGGAGGAACTTCTCGCTGAGCGAGGGGACACGCTGAGTGCAGAGGAGCGGGCCAACCTGCAGGGGGCGCTCTCGCGCCTGAAGGAGCAGTACCACTCACTTAGCGACACCACCCACTCATCGCTGGCCCAGCTGGGCAACACCATCAGCACCACAGTGCAGCAGAACACACAGAGGGTATGCAGCCATAGGGACACACCGGGGACACACGAACACAGGATGTTTTAATGTTGAAACATGGCAATTTGCCCATGAATTACCACGATTATTACCCATGAAGTTTCGTACATAATACATGGCTTTACATGACTACTGAGTACTTTTCACATTAAAATATAATTTTCATTGTGCATGTGAAATATATTATCAACTTACCACTTCAGTCACCCAAAATATAAATGCAATTTATTGTTAACTGCTTGTTGCAATGCTGTGGCATAACATTATCATAGATATTAAAAAAAAAAAATAAAAAAAAACGGCACCGTCAAGAAATAAGCATAGTGCTGCAATGATTTTCTCATATGCCATTTTTATGTATTTTATTGTATACTGTATGTTATATAGCTATAGATCTCATTTATATAGTATGTTTTGATTTATATTATTATTTATATAGTATCTTTAATCTTTATTTGTATTATGTATAATAATTTACATTTCCTTACAGGCAAAGGCAGAGGAGGAACTGCAGGAAACCAAGGGCCAAATCGACTCTTTGCTGCGGGAGTTGTCCTCATTGGACGAGCCCAGCCGGAGGCGGTCTCTGGGCGAGACTGTGGTGGATTCTGCATCGTCACCCGGCAACCTGCAATCGCACAGCGGCATGCTACAGGTGTGGAATGGAGGTTAAAGCGGAGTGCTGAAAGGCATATGATGGCAGTGTAGAAAGAGTGAAATGATGGCCTAAAATGAAGACATGAGAAACATCACTCATAGTATTAATTTAGTGAAAATGGGGAAGCAGTGATGAACATGCAGTAGTACTTGTACCAAATTTCTATGTAGTGCCATTTATATTTAGCCTTTTAATAGGACACTGTGCAGGAAATGGTCAAGAAAGGTACTGCAACTATGCTGCTCATTGAAACTGGGCTGCCTATTGCCAAATTTGATCTTTACACAAAAGTTTACTAAGTATAAACAAATATTTTGTGGCAAGTACAGTCATTTTTGCAGCTAAAAATGGCTATTTTTGGACATTCAAAATGGCAGACCATGGAGAAGATCCCCCTTTTCATGTATGAAAAGTGCAATTTTCCCAGTCATAATGAATACTTAGAATTTGATGCTGGTGGTAAGTATTCATGAAAAAGGTAACATTAGTGAATGGGCAGCATGAATTCTGGAAATAAACAACAAAAAATCTCACACAGTGTCCCTTTAAGACAAAAGCCCCAAGATACATTTAGACAGATTACACTGCACTCCAGTTAAAAGGTGCCAGACAGAAACAAAAAACAAAAATTGGAAGAAAAATGTCTGCATATTCCTCAAAACACAAAAGCACTAAAATGCCAGATACTCGGACAACCCCCTAGCGTAGCTGTGTAAATTGGCATTCTGACGTTTTTGCAGATGTGGGGTTAGTGTGAAGGGGGTCCTACCTGTAGACTGCTTTTTAGCTGATGTGTTCTTCCTGGCACTGTGTGTGTATACCATCATCCTGAACACATTTTGTCCCGTCTTCTGTACCCCTTTCCCAGGCCGAGCTACAGCAGCTCCAGGAGCAGCAGGCCCACCTGTTGCAGGTGTCCCAGTCGGTGCGCTCTCTCCTGGCCCAGCCCGACTCCAGCGTGCCCCCGGAGGAGAAGCAGAGGCTCCGCGAAAAGCTGGACCGGTTGCAAAGCGAACACCAGGTGAAGAAAACAGTAAAAACAGATTAGCTGCCATTAGGGGGCATTAGGGGTCTATTTTGTTTTTTTACCACTAAAGGGGCATTAGGAGAGTTATGAGGAGGTCAAGTGGGCGTTGAGAGGCTTATGATGTGATCGAGGGGCGTTGATTCAAGAAAGGTTGAGAACCACTGTGCTAGACAAGCAAACTTACTTTGTCACACTTTTCCTGTTTCAGGAGCGTCTGCAGAAGTGTCAGGACCAGCTGCGGCGAGCAGACGCCCTCCAGGACGAGCTGGCCAAGTTCTTACAGGAGCATGGAGACCTGGCTGCTTGGCTGGAACTCAGCGAAGGCAGCCTCCGCTCCCTGGGGGAAGGAGAAACAGATGCGCACAATCTGAAGGGAAGGCTGGAGGAGCATAAAAAGGTATGGTTTCGTTTCGTTAATTTTTAAGTTTTTAAACTCATTTCTCATGGATATTTTTAGAGGTTAAATGTTTTCTTACTTTATGTTTTAATATTAACTTAAGGTCCTGCCCACAATCATGTAGAAAACTGTATGGACAATGAGCTTTGAGTAGCATTGGTCAAATGTTTTGTGCTATCTTCTACAATGTAATAGTATCTTCTGAGCTAACCAATTTTATCTGTTTGTCTTCAGTTGGCAGAGGACGTGATCTGTCACAAGGCAGATCTGCGGTTTGTGTCCATCTCTGGTCAGAAGGTCCTGGACTCTGTTCAGGGTGCTCTGGAGAGGGTGGGGGGTGAAGACGCATCCCTGGAGGAGACCAAGCGCATAGTCAGTGACCGCCTGCAGGACGCCACCCAACGTTATGGTGCAATGCACAGCAAGGTATCATGGCTCATTCAGTATGACTGTTCACACTTTGTTTTGATGGTCCTAAAACATCATTAATTAATCATCAGTTTGAAACTCTGTATGGGGTGGATTGATGGAGGCAAGTAGTCAATAAACCTTCAAAAAAATGAAATTTAAGCAAAGCTGTTAAGCCCCTGTCTATCTTCAAATAAAGACCCGCCAAACATTGTCACCAGACACAATCCATAGTATGTACGTTTCATTGTGTTCTCACTCCTCTGTCTTTTCCCATCAGTCCTCTGAGCTCGGTTCTCGTCTCAGCGGCCTCCTGGATCGGTACCAGCAGTACCAGGACGATGTGGGTTCTCTGGACACGTGGCTGACGGCACAGGAGAAAAACCAAAGTGCCACGAAGCCCAGCGGAGAACATGCAGACCCACAGGCACTGCAGAACTCACTACGGACCGTACAGGTGAGATAACACAAGGACCATGCAGGTACTGTCATACTTGACTGTAGACACACACAGGCCCATAGGCACTGCAGAACTCACTACGGACCGTACAGGTGAGATAACAGACGGATACAGACTCCTGCAAACTATATTAGATTTAATGAGATTTATTTATTTTTTTTGGAACATTGAGATTTTGGGAGGAAAAACACAGCCTACCAATTAATTGTAAGTTGATTGATAAGGTCAATCAACTAACAATTTATGAATGAATTGATCATTTGCATCCCTAGAGATAATGTATGAATACAGACACACATAGATAGACCCACAGGCACTGCAAGACCCACTATGCACCATACAGTTGAGATGACATAAGAATACAGACACCCACACCCACCCACAGGTGCTGCAGAACTCCCTACAGACCATGTAGGGGCATACTTGAATATAAACACACACAGGTCCACAGGCATGGCATAGCTCATTATGAACAGTGCAGGTTGGGTGTTTGAATACTGTATTAGCCATACTTTACACATACTCACTTAGAAACCCAAGTCTGTTTTTTTTAGCTGAGGGCAGGCTCACAACAGCTTGCTCCACAATAGACACAATCTGTGTATATGTACTGTACTGTACACACAGAGGCGCAGACTGTCAAAGCCATGTGTGTACGTCATAAATATCTTTTGCGCCCTGCCATCGTTTAATCATCATTTCACGTTTATGTCCCCTTATTAAATTGACTGATCATTGTCATCTGACCAAAACGTTAAAGGAACAGTTCACCCTATATTTATTGGTATCTCATTGTCCTTCCCCATTCCTGTTCTGACAGCTACTGCAGGATGAGCTGGCTGAGCGCTCGGTGCTCCTGGAGAGGGTGAAGAGGGCGGGCAAGGACCTGACCAACACCCAGGAGACCCCCACCCTCAAGCCTGCAGACATACACAGCACCACAGGTACGGTATCAAAATAATGCAGTCCATGTACTGCACACAATATCATTTTGCATTGTCTGCATCTCAGTAAAAGACAGCGGTGGATGGCGTCCACTCCACGTGCGTCCATAAATAGCATACAGTGTAATGGGAAAAAACAAACAAATAATACACTCTCAATATGCATCTTTTGGTTCTACTTACGTACTTAAAAGCAGTAGCATGTATATGTGCGTCCTCCATTTCACCACTTCCTTTTTTCATCTCAAAGCTTATGGGGAGCTTATGTAAATTATGTTTTGCAAGAAGAACTCCTTTTTTTGTGAGTGTGAGAAATTCAAAACCCCAAAGCTTTGGAAACAGAAATCCAACATGATTTTTTTCTCTCCCCCAAGTCTATTTTACAACATTGTGATTGTGGCTGTACCATGTAAACCACAGCATGAAATGTGAAGTATATTTTGAAGAGAGGCCCTGTTTTGGAGGCCGTCTCTGCCCTCACAAACTTCTACTGCTGCATATTTCAGAAACAAGATGTCTGCAACTGTATTTCTGTTTTCCCTTTTCCTCCGTTGGGAGACTTTTGATCACATTTCAAGTCAGCAACTGTAATTGTACATACAGTCGATGTAGGAAAGGAATACACGCTTGAATTTGTATTTAACATTTTTTTTACCATTATTATACAGAATGACTAGTTTTGGTTCTTCTTTTTTTCAACCTTTGGTGCTTAATTGGACATTGGTCTTATTTACATGAGACATTTAATTTGGAATTAGCTCAATTTAATTCCAAGTAAAATGTAATTCTGTTTTGCAAACATAACACACTGTAAACTCCACATTTTAATCAACATTTTAATTCTGAATTATTAATTTAGAATTGAAAACATGGCCTATTTCAGATTATTGGTTCTCTTTGTAGCAGTCCAGATTTGTTTTTCACCTCAGATTACTCCTAATCCCATTATTGCCATTTTGGATTTGTCATTCTTTTTCACCATCTGGAGGCTTCAGCACCCTGTTCAAGTCAGATTAGTCCTAATGTCATGATTTTTGACCCTTGCCTTTGATTATTCCCAATCTCATGCGGCACCTCATAAAATGCTTTATATTTCTGCTTCAGATTGTCTGAAGGGTCACTTCAGTACCCTGTTCATGTCAGACAAATCCTAATCACATTGTTGGTCCCTCTTTTCCTGCGTAGATCGTCTAGAGGGTCGTTTCAGCACGTTGTCCAAGTCTGCATCGGAGCGTGCGGAGCAGCTGCAGACGGCGGTGGCCCAGTCGGTGAGCGTGCAGGAGGGGCTGAGGACCCTGCTGTCCTGGCTCAACGGCCTGCCGCTCGCCCCCACACAGGTGCAGCCCACCGCACAGGCCGTCCAGGAGGCGCTCACGCAGAACCAGGTAATAACACACTAATACGCACGCACACACACACACACACACACACACACACACACACACACACACACACACACACACACACACACACACACAGTTCAGTATTGGTGGCTACATTTCATGCTCAGATGAATCACACAACAGGTCATGCACAGGTTTTAATGACATGGCACACATACATGCTTTACGTCGGGCTAAATGAAAGACAATTCAGTACTCTTTTGGACGGTTTCAAAGTACTGGTCTGTGCTTTGATCACTGACCTGATCCTTCACCTGTCTCTCTCTCTCTCCCCCTCTGTTGTCCAGAAACTGCGTCAGGAGCTGCTCTCGCACCAGGGCAGCGTGGACGCCACACGCGACTCCATTTCCCGCCTGCTCCAGAAGTCCGACACCAAGGCGGCCTCCGGCCTCCAGAGGGAGCTGCAGGAGCTGACGCAGCGCTACACGGCCGCCCAGCAGCAGCAGAGCCAGAGAGAAGGGGAGCTGCGCGAGCTGCTGCCCAAGCTGGAGGGCTTCGAGAGGCTGAGCGAAGACCTGCGCACTTTCATCCAGAGCCACCAGAGGGCGCTGAGCCCCGCCGGGCAGCCGGACCGCAGTGTGGAGGACTACAGGCAGATCATCGAGGTGAGACATAAACCATAGACACTACAGGCAGAGTGTAGAGCTCAAACATAGACCATAGATCTTGGGCAGCCATGGGTAAGCGGTTAGGACATCAGATTTGTGGCCAAATGGTTGATGGTTTGACCCCCGACCTGCCAGGAGGTTGGTGGGTGGAGTAATTAACGAGTGCTCTCCACCATCCCCCTCCATGAATGAGGTACCCTGAGCATAACCACAATTTTACTGTATGCACTGAGCATTGTGTTCTGTGGACTGCTGTGTCACAATGACAATTGGAGTTGTGGGCTTTCACTTTCATAGAGACTTCAGGCAGATCATAGAAGTTGATTACACATACAGCTTAACTAAGAATAGCATACCATAAACTTAAATAGGCTTTAAGATGAAAGGAATTTTATGTAGAGCCTCATTTTCTTATAATGAAAGCTTTGTAGTTTGGAGCGTCCGATACATAGAGGTTAGACATACCGTACAGCTCAACCATGAATATCTGTAACGTGCCATGGATTTAATGGAGCTAAAAAAATATATAAAAAATAATTAAGTAATTAATTAATAATAATTAAAAATTAACAGTTTTGTTTTAGCCCTCGCATTTTGAATTGTAGTTAACTAAATAGCAAATGTATGGATGAGTGACATATGCCAGGCCATGGGTACAGTACTACAATGTTGGGAGCACAAATAAAAGCAATAGAGATGCACCGGATCCTGATTTTTAGGATCCTGCCGGATACCGGATCCACTGCTTAAGATCCTGCCGGATCCGGAACCGGATACCGGATCCTACGAAAGGGTTGAAACACATAGCCTACTCGCACACGTGGGCCCTTTTTATCACGTTGGCTCAAACTATTTGGATCCGGATCCTGTGAAAAAACCCTATTATCCTGCCGGATCCTGCATCTCTAAAAAGCAATAAGTTATACGTTACTGTAAATTAATGATACAATGTTTGCCCCTGAGCCAATACACTTAAGCCAGCAATACTGGTCATGGTGGGCAGTTTGTATGATAATGTACAAACGTTTGTACATGATGTTTCTTTGGCAATGGAACTGTTTTTTCTTAATCGAGAAACTCTTTCCAAATTTGGATTTGTTTGATACATTTGCCGCTGTGCTGTAAAACATAGTAGCTTCATGTAAGCACATTTGTCTTCATACATTTATGAGCAACAAGGTTGGTCTGGCAAGCTTTGTTTCAGTCATTTACTTTTTGGTGGTACACAGCGTATATTTAGAGTCGAACATAGCTTTCTGTCCGTGAGCTGTAATTTTACTCTTTATTGTGCCAAGCTGGGTATGGGAAAATAACTATGCTGCTGTCCATTTTTGTGTTTGCCTGATGAAAATGAGTAGGCTTTGGGACACTGTAGGTTTGGCTGTGAGTTAGCTGTTATATCATGGATGTGTTTTGTGGACATGAAATTGAATACAGATTAAAAACTTTGCCAGAAGGATTGGTTTCACTTGGTCAATGATACACAAAGGTGTAGATTTAGTTTTTGTCATTGATGTGCTTTGTGGACATGAAATTGAATACACATTAAGAACTTAAAACCCAGAACCTGGGTCTATATCAGACCGACCACAAAGGTGTAGAATTTAGATTCTACCTCGTAGTATCAACCATATCTGGGCTATTATTTGGAAATGATTTGATTGGCAAACAAGATGTGTGATATCATGCCTGCATGCACATTTCCTAGGAGCTGAAGCCTGTACCAGATAAAGTACCGTTCTCTAAGTATGTAACATGACGACCTAACTCAACCCATGTACTGAAAGGCCTTTTGGAATTGAGTATCAGCAGTAATAATGGGGTTAAATGTAGAATTAATATCAAATTGGTTGAAATATCAATAATTGAGCAATTATTAATGATGAAATATCACACATCAGTATGCTAACTTTCCCATCTATCCATTTACTTCAGGCCACACGATCAGACCTTACCCAGGAGGCCGGACAGCTGAAATCCTTTGTGGACCTGGGCAAAGACCTGAGCAAGAGTGGCACCCTCACCAACACACAGAGCCTTCTAGACACCACCAAAGATGTATCAGATGAGTTCAACCTACTGCAGGCTAATGTCAACGACAGGTGAGCTGAAACCAAATGCTGACATGATCTTTTACATCAAAAAAGAAGGAGGGAACTGACATGCTGATTTCATTATTTTTACTGTTTTCAAGGCAACAAGAGGACTGACCAGGTTGCCTTGAAAACAGTAAAAATAATGAAACCAGGGTGCCACAGTTTTCTCCTTCTTTTTTCATGTGTGCTACCCACAAAGACTGTTAGAATACTTGTGGGTTATAAGAAAACTTGGATCCTTGCAGCGCTTCCGTTCTCCTTTTACCTGGTGCTCTCATACGTGTATGTAGTACACACTTGTGACCAGCAGGGGGGAGTGTTGGGAGTGCGAGTGGTAGAGGGCAGCTGTAAAGCAGTTATTGAAAGGGGTTTGGCCAGAACTACCAGTAACTGCATTATAAGTGAAGTAATTGTCTTTACATATACTTTAAAAATATATACTTTTGGAGGCTTTTCGCCTTTATTAGCATACTGAAGATGGCTTTAGGAAATGACTGGGCGAGAGAGGTGGGGAAGGATTGGAAAATAGCCCGGGCCGGAAAGGAACCTGTATAGCAGCCCAGTGCCCTACCATTAGAGTCATGGCAGGGCCTTCTTCACGTAATCACGTAATCTTCACGTAATCACGCAAAGTAATCAGAAGTAATCAGAAGTACTTGTCTCACTTTTCAATCCATAGACAAGACAGAACAGAACAAAAAGTGCACAGGCATAACACATCTAGTAACAACATCCTAATCTATCCCAAGTGCACATGGATTACGAATAGCTTCATGTAAGTGATTTAATCATTCTGAAATGGCCCCACTCTTTGCCACTCTTTGCAAATGTCTTTCAAAATGAGGTCATTCAGTCTCAGACTCTGTCGATAAACGCCCCACCGGCAACACCCAAAGTCATTCTCCGTCTGCTGAAAAAAATCACAAGTTTAGTTGAAAACAACACTGCACCACACAGTCAAATTACACTTGTTAATTTCAGTAAACCCAGATTGACCTTTTATAGGGAATAAAATATAATGTCAGATTTAAAAAGACAGCATAGACAGCTTGGTGCAGTGCAAGGATACAAGCAAGTTGCTGACTCTTCTCTACCAAACAGCACTACAAATGAGGCTAGTGAGTCCACCATATGCCAAGTTGACCTGTCTCAAAGCATTAACACATGTGGCAAGTTGGCCATGTCTGTTTCATTGTGATGGCACAACACCACCACCACCACCACCACAAATAAAGCCTGTTGGTACCCAGATCCTCTGGTGCCAGAAGCATGTATTGAACTTTCCCTGGGGCAAAAATCTTTGTTTGTGCGTTAGTTGGCGTGTTGAATTTGTCTCAAAACAGGAGTTTTTTCATTCATTATGTGATCTGATTGAAGTGTTACCATTTAGCTGTCCGTCATCAGAAGCCTCTGTCCTTTCCAAATATAGACACCCATTTGCACATGACACCCAGTTCATGGACTTTCACACAAAGGCATTTCAAAGCCATGCCAATTTGTAATGTTTATAAAAAACGTGCCATTTCCTGGAATAATAACGTTTTTTATAAAGGTCTGTATAATTACCCTTTGTTTGGGTGTCGGCAGATTAATTAGCCGTGACTGTGTTATGAATGCAGCAGCATCTGCAGTCTCTTAGTCAGTAGCCTTGAGTACAGCCATCTTTAATTTAACAGCCAGGGTGGATAGAGGAATAAGACAATTGCTGCTGTGACCCCACTGAGAACTGCACTGTACTTATCCGTTCTGCAAACTTTTAGCTGAATTTATTCTTCAAATTACACTCCATAGGAGGAAATAAATGGGTCACTGACATTTTTTACTAGCAGGCGCCGGGGTGGTGTAACCTCGATTAAATACACTATTGTACGTGGTGTTTTTTTGATTGTTTTTCACTGTATTATCTAAAAAGCACCTTTATTGCCTGCACTGTACATTCATTTTTAATGACCAAGAATGTATTTAATTAATACAAGACAGGCAATAGCTGTGGTTTTACCACCTTACGTCTCCTTCTTATTTGGGTCATTGACTTTTTTTTAAACAGGAGAAATTCTGGAAATGATAAGTCTGCTTTTGAGCTGCTCAGCTTTAAGGTGATCTAGGGGTCTATGGATCCCTACTCTAGTAGCCCTTCCCTCAAGAAGCATGCATGGAAAAACTCTGCTAATACCTCTTCTGTTTCTTTTTTTCTTCCCTTTCTGTTTCTATTCCTTCCCACATCATGACTCGGCCATCCCTTTCTTTCTTTCTTTCTTTCTTTCTTTCTCTTTCTTTCTTTCTATCTTTCTTTCTTTCTTTCTTTCTTTCTTTCTTTCTCCGTTTCTTTCTTTCTTTCTTTTTTCATCTGTCTCCTCAATCACTCCATCCTTCTCTCTCTCTCTCTCTCTCTGTCACTCTCTCTCGCTCTCTCTCTCTCTCTCTCTCTCTCTCTCTCTCTCTCTCTCTCTCTCTCTCTCTCTCTCTCTCTCTCTCACTTCGCAGGTTTGCTGCTCTGCAGAACTGTGAGCAGCAGCTGGGTGAGTTCCGCTCGCTCTCCGGCTCCCTCTTGAGGTGGCTGCAGGTGTCGCAGGAGCAGCTGCCCGCCAAGGAGCCCAGTCTCAACACAGAGGGCCTGCAGCGCCGAGTGCAGCAGCTAGAGGTACAGAGAGAGAGAGAGAGAGAGAGAGAGAGAGAGAGAGAGAGAGAGAGAGAAAGAAAAGAGAGAGAGAGAGAGAAAGAGAGAGAGAGAGAGAGAGAGAGAGAGAGAGAGAGAGAGAGAGAGAGAGAAAGAAAAGAGAGAGAGAGAATCTGAAGGTCTGTGTCTGGATCTGAATGATGGTGTGGGTGTTTGTGTGTGTCTGTGTCTGTGTGTAGCACGGGTGTGTGTGTGCATGTACATGTACATGCTTCTGTGTATATGTGTGTGAGTGTAAACAGTCCATATGTTGTTCCATGAATGAGCAGCATTCTTGCAAACAGCCTCAGGGCTTTGTCCACAGTGACTGCACTAGACTCCCTCTGATTAGATCCTGCTGACCATGCACCTGGTGTGTGTGCGTGTGTGTGTGCGTGTGTGTGTGCGTGTGTATGTGCGTGTGCGTGTGTGCGTGCATGTGGGAGGGGGTAGCTGAGTGAGCAAAGGGTGACGTATTACTCTTCTGTAAGAAAGGGTGATGGATGAAATCCACTTGTACTTCGTAGGTCGCTTAGCAGGTGAGACGGAGAGCAGAGGCACAGTGGTGCAGTAAACATGTCAACACAACGCTACAATAAGCCTCTCACTGCTACCCTTAAGGCACTTGGTATATAATGGGTGGGAAAACATTTTTCTGCAGTCTTGTTTGAAACTGCTGGTCTTGTGCTGTCAAATAAATGTTTTAATAGATAGCAGATGTCTCAAATACAGTTGTCACAGCTCTCAAGTGATGTGTGCAAGTGCCATTGAGTAACAAAACATCACTTGTTATAGTCCTGGAAGGCTGTGTCTCGAAATGGCTGTCTGACCACACAGTCAGTGCTCCTTCAGAGTACTCCTGCTAAAGATATTAACTTTTAATGTTATTTTAAACTTTGAGATGTCGCTGTTACAGCCCAGCCAGCTACAAATCAGAATGTCTGACTGAACAGGCTAGATGCCAAAATGGCTAAGCGCACAATCTGTCAGTGCAGTTTGTCTGAATGTGGACTAAATACTCCACCAAAAATGTAACACTAACTTCAACTTTGTGATAAAAATTATATTAGGCTCGTCTGTGGCTCAAATGGCTAAGGCAGTGTGCTAGTACGCAGGGGTCTCAGGTTCGATTCCTTACTCAGCTGTCTTTCCTATCCATTTCCTGTCACACTCTCGAACCCTCCTGAACATAAATGTCTTTAAAAAAAACTAACAATTTGTTTAAAACATCTGTTTGTCCTCAGGATCTGCTGGAGCAGTGGAAGACGCAGGGCGGTCGCGTGCAGGACTTGAGTCGCAACAGTGGAGAGCTGGAGAGCCTCATCATCAGCATCACCACACCCACCAGCAAGACCGGTAACTCACCATCCAATCACATCCTCCCCCTCACTCAGTCCACCAATCAGAGCCTATCCCTTCAGTCAACCAAACCAATCACAGACAGCCATGCAATATTTCAAAACAATAGCAGACCCTTCCTGGTCTGAGGACTCTGAGATTGGCCATGTTATGTACCCATGTTTTACTCTCCTACTGTTGTACGCTGTGTGTGTCTATGCATGGCCTTTTGTTTGTTTATGAAGCTTATGGTACGTGCAGTGGTGGTGTTATTGGTGTTGAATGTTGTCTATGCGTAGGGTGGGTGTGTATGCGTAAGTGTGAGTTCACTGTCAGAGTAGCCTCCTGTCTGAGTGGTCAGTGTGTCTCTCTCCCAGCTGTTCCACAGGTTAATGGTGCCGGCAGCCCCAGCAGTGTCAATGGCATACACACCTGCAAAGGTGAGACGACCTCTCCCCAGTCCTCGGCCCGCCACACACACACACACACACACACACACACACACACACACACACACACACACATACATTACCGCATGTACAGTACTGTATATCTCACGTATATGTATATCACAAAATCTCACTGTAAACCCTACACAGAAAATACTGCACACACGTAGCCTAGAAATCTAGACGCCCCTAGTGGCCGCAAAATGCTTTGCTGTAGGGGTTTTTGGCGCGGCCAGGCTAGCACACACGACTACTGCACAGCAATAAATACTCTTCCACACCACAGACTTGTGTTTCTGCATAAACCTATAGCTCTCTCTAGTGCTTAGCCATCTCACTCTTCCAATCATTAGTGTTCATCCACCGCCTCAAGTCTTTAGCTGCTTACTTTTTACATGCAACCCAATTTCTCTCTCTCTTCCTCTCTCTCTCTCTCTCTCTCTCTCTCTCTCTCTCTCTCTCTCTCTCTCTCTCTCTCTCTCTCTCTCTCTCTCTCTCTCTCTCTTCCTTTCGTTCTTTTACATTTCTCTCTCTTCCTCCTACACACACTCTTTGTCTCTCTTCCACTCTGAAGTTGTCTCAACTCTTGGGACATGCCTGTGATTCAGGTTACCTCAGTGGAGATTTCAGAATCTTCTAGAATCTACATTGCTACATTACTGCCTCTCTGTTTTCTACTGTACCTGCTGGTGTGCGTGGTGTCATTTAAGTGGTTGGTTGTGTAGCAGTGTGAATGTACCGTACGTATGTATTTTCTGTACGTGTCTGTCTGCCTGGCTGCTTTCTGTGGGCTTGTGAAGTATCCATCTTGTCATATCCCGTCATGTTCCCCTCCCTTGCTTGTGTTTCTACGACAACCATATCTGTATAGGCACCTTTTTTTTTAGAGGTCTTCCATTCTACTAGCTCCTCTTCCTGTGCTGTCCCATGAGCCTCTTGGTTTTGACCTACGACTTCTCACACTGTGCTGTAGACCTGACAGAGATCCAGGTGACCGTGGCGGATGTGACCGGTCGCTACGAGCAGCTGGGGACAGATCTGACCCACAGGCGCGACTCCCAGAAGGCGGCACTACAGCTGCGGGAGGAGGCGCGTGACGGAGCGGAGAAGCTCTCCAATTGGCTGAGCGAGCGCGAGCAGAGCCTGGTGCTGGGACAGGCCGCCTCCCCTTCCAAACCGGAGGTGGTGCGGGCACAGGCAAAGGAGAACAAGGTGGGAGGACATGACAGAAGCGGTGCTCTAGATTTAACCTCCTGAGACCCAGTGTTATCACATATTGCATTTTCATGTATGATTTCAATAATGATAAAACTGGTTTTACATAACACCTTTCATGACATTCAGAAGGTTTGAAAAAACCTTCCCCCTTTTTCCTTTCTGCCCTTCTTTTTCAGACCACATTTGCACTATTGATACTTTGTGTTATTCATTTCTGCAACAGCAGATTCCATAAGTAAATCCACTGCAATTTAATGTTTATGAACAAGAATGGAAGCAAAGAGCCGTGTTAAATGCCATGAAGGATACAGTGAGTGTAGCGGACTAAAATACTGTCTCTGACTCTGTCAGAAGGGACCATCATGACATGGTACACCATTATACCATACAAGTCATTTATAATTCACTTCAGTTGGTAGACATTCTTACCCGTATTTACTTAAATAAGGCTTATTCAAATAGACCAAGTTTTAGACCATGTTATTAATCGAGGCTGGGCCAGCTCATAAATTGAGGAAATACTGTATTTTTGTTCCATAATAGAGATGAGACTAGCAGCTTTAGCTGCTGTCCTGTGGCAGAGAGGAGAGCATGTGAGCATGACACCACGACGAATGGGGAAGACCATGTGCTGATTATATACACAGGGAAGGGGCTATCATAACATGGCACTCCATTATATAGATGCTGTATACGAGTCATTTTTGAATCACTTCAGTTGGTAAACATGTTTTTTTAGTTCCATAGTAGAGATGATAAGATCAGCAGCTTTAGTTCCAGTGTGAGCATGACACCATGACGAATGAGGAAGATCATGTGCCGATTATGTACACAAGGAAGCACAAACAGTCAGCTTAATGTCTAACTGCAGTAGGCTGCAGCAAAAGTCAAACACACACACACACACACACACACACACACACACACACACACACACACACACACACACACACACACACACACACACACACACACACACACACACACACACACACACACACACACACACACACACACACACACACACACACACACACGCACACACACACACAAGTATTCCCATGGCCTAGCTGGCACAGACATGTCAGGCATGTGAAAGTGCTCCCTGTTGGCAGCACATGGACATAATTGGGCCACAATGTTACACATTCAGGTGGCACTGCAGCAGTGGCAGCAGTCAGCAAGGTCAGGTTGATGGCACACAGACAGGAAGGAAGGGATTGCTACACAGTATTCACTTGCCCATTCTAGTGGCACAAGGTCTTGTAACAATGTGTAGTAGTAATGCTAGTAGAACATAGTTATCTTATAATGAATACTGTAAATAACATTATGGGAAGGTATGCACCACACTAATTGCACATACTTTATTTGATGGTACTTTTGGAACACTAAGGTGACTGTCCATTCATAGAAGTTGCAGTCAAACAAATACATTCATGTAAAAACCCAGGAGATAAAAACACTACCAAGAATGGAATACCAATTTTGAAATCACCATTGAAAATGAATGGGATGTTATGTCTGTTGAGTTAGAATGTCGATAACACCAAAGCACCTAAACGTGGCATGGAAATCTACGGGTATATTGAAGAGTGAAGTGTGGGTCACCACTGTCACCAGACCAAACAAACAAAAACAGCTGAGAGCAAAGCTTCAAGGATATCTGGGCTTCCATAACTCCCATGCAATGCCCTGCCATTGACTTCAATGTTAAATGCAGCATTCCAGTTACAGCTTATAACCAAGTTTTGAACATTGAAATGTAATTTAGAAGGTACCAAATGCCAACAGTATTGATGTAAATGGGAAAAAAGAAAGAAATTTGGATTACACTACAACACTGTTTACAACACGGCATTTTAAGTTTTTTTAATTATTTTTTAAAAAATATCGTTATCATTGGAAGGTTCATTGAAAAACTTTTTAATTGCACTCTAATGGCTGATGACTGACAATTATGATGACTGTCATTTGTATTGATTATTTGGGCAAACAGCGAAAAATGTAATTGGCGTAATAATGTGGAATGCGGTGTAGTGTTTATGGGTCAGTGGTGTTTCAGCAGTAGCACACGTCAGGGCGGTGCAACCATAGCCAGTGCCACTATTGTATGGATTTTCTTTTGTCTGTTTTATGTGGACTATCTAAGAAGCATATTCATTGCAGCATATCAACCACCAATTATTCATTAATTTATGGACATTAAATGCTGTTACTCCACCTGACGTCTGAGCCCAAAAAACATCTTTCACCCTTATATCTATGACTGAATGCTGAGTAAAGCTGTCTTGTGTCTCTTGTGCAGGCCCTGCTGTCGGAGCTGGCAGAGCAGTCTGGGAAGGTGGAGGAGCTGAAGAGCACTCTGAAGAAGCTGATCGCAGACAACCCAGACTCCCCTGAGGTGGACAAATGGAAACAACAACTCAGGGACATTGGTAAGAGATGTACTTAAATCATAATAAGAAATGTCAGTCTTTATGTTTGCACCACAATAAAATAACAAAAAAGTATCCGTGTGCTCCAGTCATCCCTGGCCTAGTCTTTTCGAAGTGGACCAGCTTACTTTCCAATAACAACAATACTTGAAATGGCCATAATACATGTCATTTAGAATTGCCTTTCTGGACGTCTGAGAGCATTTTATACCAAATGTTTAATGTATATCTTATAATGACAATACCGTAA
>NC_085876.1:7541863-7546863 GCF_034702125.1 Engraulis encrasicolus
CAATGCATGAAGAATGAAAAAGACATAAATGCTATGAAATGAATTCAACGAAATCAAATTCCAATGAAGATGCCACACCCGGAAATCCACTAATGCTCAAATGCAGCACTGTATAAGCCTAAAGAAAAATAAAAAAAATAATAAAAGAGGGAAAGAAATAACTCATAGTAAATCCCGAAGCACACATGAACACAGTCAGAAATGTGTGAACTGTCTCTACCAATATGTACTGCGTGGTGATGTCTTTATACACTGTAACTTACAACAAGAAATCCACAAATCCCACAAATGTCCATGTCTGCAATACTCCCATACACATGATGAGAAAGCGCCGTTGAACTGGTCCATTGACCAGTTGTCGGAGCGTCTGGAGGGCGCGCGGCATGTGCATATTCACCTAACAATAATAAATCTATAATTCCACCATTGTGTTACGGTCGTAGGTGCGTGACGAGAAGGCGGTGTTGAACCGGCGCGTGGACGGGCTGTCAGAGCGGCTGGCGGGGCGCGGCGGGCAGCTGGAGGAGCTACTGGGGCGGCTGCGGGAGTTCGAGGACGGCCGGCAGGCGGTGGAGCGGCGTCTGGAGGCGGCGCGGCACCAGATCGAGGTGCAGGAGGCCCTGGGGCCCCAGGCCTGCAGCCAGAAGAGCCTGGAGAGGCTACGGGGCCAGCAGGAGGGGCTCTGCTCGCTCGCCTCGCAGGTGGGTTGGCCAATATACATCTCGTCTAAACCCATGCACAGTGCTTGCTAAATAGGAGTCTCATTAAGTGGGCTTGCCCCAGCAAGTGCCACTTCTTGTAATCTCGAAGTCGCGTTTTTCTGTTTGTAATATTTGTCATTTTGCAAGAATGCAAAAACCAGCAGTAACACTTTACAATAGTAGTCCCTTGAAAAGCGCTATTAACATATTTCAATGAACTAATTATAAACAAAACGTTTTAAGTGTTTGTAAATGAGTAAGAGCCAAACTCCTTCAGCGGAGTGAGAATCTGCTCCTGTTAGATGAGTTTGATGTTTGTTTGTTTGCCGGCCGGGCATGTCTATATCCAGTGGCCTCATCTATTTGCTCTTTGGAGAACAAACTTCTAGCTGCAGCTGTGATGTGTCTGTGATGCTGCAGCTGTGATGTGTCTGTTGTGTTTATTTATTTATAAGTATGTATTACTCATTTACAAACATTTATAACTGCTTTGTTGATTATTTGTTCATTGTTTACCAAGTGTTTCTAAAGCTTTTGAGCGGCTGTTATTCTAAAGTGTCACCGAATCAGCTATTCATTCCAAAGAAGTCGAGAGAAATAATCCTACCGACATGACCTGATGCTATTTCATGCATAGCTATGTGATTACTGATCCGTATTGGCCTATCCAGTGCGAGTTAATGTATTTACCAGTTAATGTAGGAGGCTTCGATATACTCAACTACTGGACAAATTTTTGTTTAGCATTCATGGGAGGTTAATGATGGTGACTGCACTGTAATGTCTCTTCTTCCTGGTCTTCCATCCAGGTGGGCTACCTGAGGGACCTGGCCCATGGCCTGGTGCAGGACGACGGGGGAGAGGGGGCCCAGAGGCTGCAGCAGCAGGCCCAGAACACCCAGAAGGAGTTTGGAGATGTCACCGAAAAAGTGAGGAGATGCAGAAGACACACACACACACGCACACGCACACGCACACACATACACACACACACAAACACAAACACAAAGACACACAGAAGCAATTTTGGGACATCACTAAAAAGGAACATAAAAGACACACTCACTGAGTGTAGAGGCATCAGAGAGAAAGTTCACACACAAGGACTCATGCACAGGGTTTGAAGATGTCACTGAACAAGCGGGAGACGTACTGTACAGACTCAACGACAGAGAGAGTGTTCGGAGATGTCAGTGAAAGAGTTAGGAGACACAAGACACACAGTACGGATGCCTCTGTAAAAAAAAATGTTCAGGCAGACACATACACACGCACACGCCAGCCCTTGACCCCTGAGATCTGGTGTGCATCAGGCCCACTGCTCCACAGACTAGTTATTTATGACACGCAGAACTGTCTGTACGTGTATGTGCGTGTCTCTTGAGAGAACACATTCAGACGTTAGCTTCTCGACAATGTCCAGATGATTTAGCTACGACGAGGCAACGTTTTGGATTATGAGATCAGTACATATGAGTATGAGTACAGTGTAACTAGATTCTTTCATCCGAAAGATGCTGCACATCTGCAGTGTATGAGGGAATTATTACACATAGTTTCCAGTGTTTAATTAAAGCCCTATACGGGGACGTGGGGCACTGGTGCTGCGTTGTCATAAATGTGTTGTACATGTGTTGTATTAACAGTTGAAATGACTGGGTTTATCTTTCTTCTTTCTTCTCACATGCACAATGTATTTATTTAAATGTCAATCAATCAAATTTTCAAAGTCAGATTTGTCTAATTTCTACAACAGCTCACCATTTGTCTTGTAATGGCTGCACATACAGTGAAATGATATTGATACTTTGACTGCACAATGCAAGATTCTTGCAAGTTCTGAGCAATCTCCATCACCCAAACATTAACATTAATTTAAATGCAAGGCGTGTGGTCATAGATGAAATTACGTTGCTCCTAATATTCTCCCTGCTAGTAATACATCCAATTCTGAAGTGAATGAACTTTGTCTGGATCTCTCCATTCAGCTGGAGCAGTGCTGCTCCACTCTGGAGTCGCGCCTGCATGGCGTGGGCGAGGTGCAGTCCCGGGTGCGCGACGTCTTCTCTCGTCTGGCCGACCTGGACGATGAGCTGGACGGACTGAGCCCCGTGGGCCGCGATGCTGACTCCCTGGCCTCACAGGTACACACCACCAGAGGATCAGATGTACTGTTACAGAAACAAATGATTCTATTGTTTGTTATTTTGACTTAAATCAAATGCAAAGTTCTTCGTGGACTTCAGCTTTCTTTTAATGTTTTTAAAATCCTTTTGAACTTTTATTCCTGTAACATTTCGTCAGGTTATTTGTATGCTTCCATTGCTATTTCATTTGCTTTGTTTTGCTACAGCTGTGTATAAACTTGACTCCCCCCTCCTCTCTCTCTCTCTCTCTCTCTCTCTCTCTCTCTCTCTCTCTCTCTCTCTCTCTCTCTCTCTCTCTCTCTCGATCTCTCTCTCTCTCTCGATCTCTCTCTCTCGATCTCTCTCTCTCTCTCGATCTCTCTCTCAGGCGGAGGCGGTGCGTGGCTTCTTGGGCCGCGTGTCTGCGCTGCGTTCGGAGCTGGAGGGCCACGGCGGTGACTGCACCTCCATGCTGCGTCGCGAGGGCAGCTCCCCAGACCTGCTGGCCCTGCGTCGCGAGACTGAGGCTCTGAGCCGACAGGCCGGCAAGCTGGCCGAGAGGGGCCAGGGGCGGCTCACGCAGATCGAGGGGGCCGCCGACCGGGTGAGGGACTTCTACGCCCACGTGGCCGAGCTGCAAGGCATGCTGGGACACGCGGAGGACAACCTGGTGGCGCAGGGGGCCGTGGGCAGCGAGGTGGAGATGATCAAGCAACAGCTGCAGGACTTCAAGGTAGGAGGATGCTACTACTATGCTCTCGTTTTTTGTATGTGATGCTGGCTTGCACACTGTTTGATCAAGTGTGAATGGAAGGGCATTGGTGTGCGTGCGAATGGAAGGGCATCGGTGTGCGTGTGAATGGAAGGGCATCGGTGTGCATGTGTGTACAGCAGGAGAAACTCATTTGTCCCCCCTCCATCCACATACCATGATACATCTATGGGTCATCCAAGGTATCAACATGAAGGTGATCAATAGAGATTGCCCAGACCTTGTAAGGCCCTTGCGTGGCCCAGTCAAGAGAACATGTTACCAAACCACTGGCTCCTACTGCAGGAGGATGGCACATGTCATTGGATGTGGACGCTTAAGCCTGGCTCAAACTACACGACTATCGCGCCGATTCTCGGCTGAAAACCCCCCTTAGGACAATCGCTGGAACGTTACCCCCCAGGACCATCGCAAGCGATTGTCGGGGAAGATTTCCTCGTCGTGAGCGACGTTCTAAGATAGAACTTTGGAAGCTCAAAGAGTCGCCGATCGCAAATCGTAGAAATCAAAAAGTGTTTGATATTTGCAACTGGAAATAGAACGTCGGGCATTGTCTCAGTGGCTGCGAGCAGCGACAAGATTGACAGTTGCGATTCTCCTCTAGTGTGCGGTGCACCCCGACGCCAAAATCCAACACAATCGCTAGTCGTGTAGTTTGAGCCTGGCTTTACTGGTACTTTAACACAGCTGTTTGAGCAAGTGTAAATGGAAGGTTATAGGCATTAGTGTGTGCGTGTGCGCGGGCATGTTGTGGGTGTGTGTGTGTGTGTGGTCACAGCTGGGTTCACGACACTCCATTTCCTCTGTGACATGTCAGAGGTTGTTTTGTTTAAGTAGGAGGGCTGGACGTGATGGCACTCAGAAGCTTTTAAGATGATGTGTTGCAGATTGCATTCAGAAAGGTTGTGATTAGCTAAGACCCAGACCCAAGGAGTTAACAAAAAATCAAAATGAAGTGTCCTCCAACATTTTGAAATAGCCTGACTTCTCAAAGTCAACCAAAGTCCATGCACTTGCGTATGTCTGAAATCATTCTGGGGGGGGAATGACTGCAGAAAGACATGACTGAAAGTGGTAGGTGAAGCTATTTTTTAAAAGAAGGGGGTGTTGATATCTTTTTGTTAATTTTCCCAGTCCAATGACCTAGTAGCTTGACTCTTCACAGGGAGTCACAATAACAAAGCGCAAGACTCTCCAAGGGCTGCACACTCTGTGTCCCAACACTCTGCCTACAAAATGGCTGCTGCCGATTCACGATGATGAATACGAGGGCTTTCTTAGGTGGAGGTGGCCTGGTTGCGTGGTTGTGTGAGGGGGGCCATGTCTGCCCTTGGTCACCTTGAGGAGAGTTGGGCACAGCACTGACTAATGGAGGTTGCTGTGAACAGTTGCGTCACTGGG
>NC_085876.1:7549363-7551863 GCF_034702125.1 Engraulis encrasicolus
GGTTGGGTTGGCCTGAGGATGGTGTGTTTTGTTTAGGAATGGTGATGGGGTTGGGATGGGTGGTGGGTGTTGTTGATTTAGGAACTAAATGGGGGTGGTTGGGTTGATTTAGGAACTAAATGGTTGTGACGGGTTGGGGTTGATTTAGGAACTACATTGGGGTGGTCGGTGTTGTGAATTTAGGAACTAAATGGGGTTGGTGGCGTGGGGTTGCTTTGGGAGTGGGGTAGGATTGGCGTGGAGGGAGGGTGTTGTGCGATTGGCATGGAGGGAGGGTGTTGTGTGGTGGTATTGGCATGGAGGGTGTTGTGTGGTGGTATTGTTGTGGCGAGGCATCATCTGCTCGTGGGTGTGGAGGGTGTGAAGCGCCTGTTATGCGGCGTGTGTGTTTAGCGACAGCAGTGGCTCTGGGTTCTCTCCAATAGAGGATTAGGCCCGTCACTCACACCCTGCCCTCCCTTTTCTCCCTGCTCTCTGTGCCCCCTTTAGCTATGCCTGTCTGTCTGTCTGTCTGCTTATCTGTCTATCTGTTTGCTTATCTGTCTCTCAGGCACACATTCTCTTTCTCTCTCTGTCTCTCTCTCCTTCTGTCTGTCTGTCTATCCGTCTCTCTTTTTCTCTCTCTCTCTCTTGCTCAGTCCTCTCAAACCTTCCCCTTTTTCTGTTTGCCCATCTATCTATCTTTTTTCTTTTTGTTTGTTGTCTTTAAATTGTTCCTCAGTCCTCTCAGTCCAAGTATCTGTCAGGCATACAGAGGCATTGTCCTGATGTCCCCACACCACCTCCATCACATCTTACGCCCACAGCACAGCAAGCTCACATGAGGTTGTCCTCAGCCACCCTGCTCCCCTGAGTCGCTTTCAGTTGGTTGCCTGTTACTGTTGCACACACCCAGATTCTCCAAGATATCTTTCTTTCTTTGTTTCTCTTTCTTTGTTTCTTTGTTTGTCTTTCTTTGTTTGTTTGTTTCTTTCTTTCTTTCTTTCTTTCTCATTAAATAAATGTTCTCTCTCTCTCACACACTGTCTCTCTCTCTCTCTCTCTCTCTCTCTCTCTCTCTCTCTCTCTCTCTCTCTCTCTCTCTCTCTCTCTCTCTCCTTTGCTGTCTATCCCTTCGGTTGCCTGGCTCAATCCTTTTGTCTTCCTCTTTTTTTGTGCAGTTTCTCTCTCACACGCACACAATCCCCTCACGTCTTTGTCTTAAATGAAAGCCAGCATTAGGGAGGTACAGCAAAGACTGAGCAGGCAGATAAGAAGGTAGAGGCGGGTGTATTGTGTGTGTGTGTGTGTGCATGTGCATGTGCGAGTGTGCGTGCGTACGCGTGCGTGCGCGCGCGTGTGTGTGTGCGTGCGTGTGTGCGTGCATGTGTGAGCGGTGGTGTGTTTTGGACGAGGGACAGGCTGAGTAAGTGCTAATGGCAGAGAGGGGGCCCCGTTGTATTGGAGAGGAGAATGGAGAAGGAGAATGGCCTGACACATATCTGGGGGAGGAGAGGAGATGATGGCAGAGGATGAGCAGAGAGAGGGAGAGAGATGAAAGAGAGAGGGGTTGAGAGAGAGAGAGAGAAAAGAGAAGGAGGAGGAGGAGGAGGAGGAGAACTAAAGGGTGAGTAAAGGAAGGTTGAAACACAGCCGGAAAGATTCCATATGAATGCCAGGCGAGGAGAAATATTGAGAAATGGAGAGAGAGCGCGATGGACACAGACGGAGAGAAAGAGGGGGGGGGTGATGGAATGAGGTGTAGAAGGAACGAGCGACTGTGAGAGAAGGGAGTGGCTGAGGAAAGAGATAGAATGAGGTACAGAAGTAGGTTGAGGGGGAAAGGACAGGAATGATGGAAAAAAAGTAGAGAGAGAGAGCTAGGTGAAGAACGGTAGAGAGATGGTGGAGTGAGAGAGGAGCGATAAAATTGAGCTGTGCAGAGAAAGAATGAGAAAAGATCCTGACTTAGAAGAAGATGAGCGACTTACTGAACGAGGTGAGGAAGGCTAGAAAGACAGATAAAGACACGACAGAAGCAAGTGGAGAGGCGGAGAACAGTGAAGTGGATAGACCAAGAGACAAATAGAGACCCAGAGAGGGGGGGGGATGACCAAGGCAGAGATAAGACATTGAGAGAGCGAAAGCAAAGAAGATGGATCTAACAAGAAGCGTCATTTTGTTTCTTTTCCGGTATCCACTTTATGTCGGGTGAACGCCCCTTTAGGAGACCTTCGGTTAGGAGACCTTTGGAGTCCTGAGGTTGAGAATCAATGAAGTCCCCTTAGCGCTGTAGATGGCGGTAGCGCACGTCTTGCGCAAACACCTCAAAAAGAGAAGAAGTAGGGGACAAGACCCAACTTGAGCACACGCTTTTGCGTTGAGTGGGCGTGTTTTGCGATATCTTGGTTTGATTCAGTATTTTTGGCGAAAGAGAGGAGGGCTTAATGAAGACGAGAGAGGGAGAGAGAGCGCTAAAGAGAGGAGGGGGGTTGGGTGTAGTTGAGAAGCGAGGTGTAGA
>NC_085876.1:7561863-7614363 GCF_034702125.1 Engraulis encrasicolus
AAACGGAGCTGGATTCAAACAAAAACAGGAGAGAGGGAGGGAAAGCGGAGAGGGGGAGAGAAGGAGGGAGGGAGGTAGAGATGGAGGAAGTGTTTGAGTGAGCAAGCGCAGGAGGGGGAGTGCGTGAGTGAGTGAGCGAGCGAGCAAGCGAAAGAGAGATAGAGAGGGAAGGCAGGCAGGCAGGGAGGGAGGGAGGGAGAGGAAAAGTGGGAGATTTTTTTAGCAGCTGCAAACCATTTCAGCTGTGTTGGAGCCCTGCGAGAGGAGACAGAGGCACAGAGAAAGAGAAAGAAGTATTTAAAAAAAGGACTGGCAGCACAAGAAGAGGAGCGACACAAGCAAAGAAAGACGTGGAATTCTGTCTTTGTGGAGCTTTGTTGTCCTGTTGCACGAGGGGGAACTGTGGAACAACAAAACAGTGGAAGAAGGAAAGCGAGAAGCAAAGACGGGCAGACAGAGAGAGCAGCAGGAGGAGGGGAAGGAGAGCGTGTCCGGGGATTGTCTGGGAAGAGGACTGCCTGGAGTGAGCGAGTGAGGCAGCGAGAGTGTGCCTGTGTGAAGGGGAGAGAGAGGCAGCTTGCGAGCTGTGCGGACTCTGTCTGGGTCTTTGCCCTCTGGATACGCTCCCTCGTCTCCCCGATGCACTCTTGGCTGGACTCGTCTCGTCTCATATAGTCTCACCAGCTCTCGGTTTCTGTATGCGTACGCTCGTCAGCCCCCCGGCTTTCCCCCCTTCTGGGTGCATTGCCCCAGCTATGCTCATCTGAGGTCTCGGGAGCCCAGGACATAAAAGGGAATTAAGACCACAACCAGGAACACTGGGACTAACTACTGTAACTCCACTTTCTCTCTCCAATTGTTCTCCCTGTGGATGAAAAGAAGCAAACAAGAAAGGAGAAAAGCGCCTGTCTCTTCTTTTGTTTGGAATGGTTTGTTTGGAAAGCGACGGTCTACTCATGTGGGGAGTGTAGAGTTTCATTCATTCACCAGCTCGCCTAGCCTGCTGCCACCCTGCCCGCCCGCCTGCCTGTGTGTCCGGCCACTGCTGCTGCTGCCAATGAGCAGGAGCAAGAGGAGGAGGAGGAGGGTGAAGAGAGGGATGAAGAGGGATTCTAGACACAGAAGGGGGCATTTTTCTACTCTCCTTACTCTTCGCACACTCAGCAACACTTGCCTTAATTGTCCAATGAATGGAAGTGTGTGCAGGCAGGACACTGGCAGAACAATGCTGTGAGTTTTCATGCCTTTTCATGCCTTTTGTTACCTTTGGCTGTGCCTTGTGACTTGATGCAGCAGCTCCAGTGTCCAGACTTGCGATCGACCGAGTCTGGTCTGCCAAAGGGCTTTTGAACTGTGCATACTGATTTTTGTCTTTTTTTTTATTTCGGAGCAGCAATGAACTTATTTTTAGTGCAGCAATGAACTTGAGCCAGAGACGACGATTGAAAACAACACCCCCAGGCTGACACAACAGCCATTTGTTTCATCTTTTTTTCTCTTCTTCTTCTTTTTCTTCTTAACACTCGAGTCCTTACACTCGACTTGACATGTTTTTATATGACGCCTAGTGTGGTGGAGCAGCTCACACCTTAAAAGGAGTCCTACTCCTCGTCTGTTTCTGTTGCTGCTCCTGGAGCGAGGGCTGTTGGTCGTCCTAGGCAGCAGCCACCATCAAGCCCCACTTGCTGCTTTCCTGTTGTGGCACACAGGAGAGGAAACAGAAAGGGAGTGTGGGAAAAGGAGGTCAACAAAAGAGCGTGTCCCGTTTGTCTCACTTTTTTGAGGGGGTGGGGTGGGTGGGGGGATTGAAAGCATTTTTTTTTTCTCCAAACATGAGGAATTGGAATGAAAGGATGACATTTCTGCACCACCATTCTCCAGACTTCTTCATGGACTTTGGACGTCTGGGGAGGAAAAAAACAGGGTGCTCCTAACTGCTGCTTCTCCCTAGACACGCCTCCACTGACTGTTTCAAAGTAAACAAAGCGTTTCAAAGTGATTAGCATGCTGCTGCCGCCGCTGCTGTTGCTGCTGCTGCCTCACATCTGCGCGGCCTCGGTCTATGATGCTGCACATCGGTATGGCAACAGCGGCTGTTAAATCAAAAACTCATGCTGCACAGGATCTTGGAAATGATGAAAGACTGAATTAATAAGACTTGAAATCAATCATAAGAGACTTCCTGGAGTTGTTTGTTACCCTGTTTCTTTTTTTACTATTGTCATGGGCCATTAAACTAATTGTGTTTTCACTTAAACATACTGACTGCTGAAGTTCTCACAAGAACTTGTTAAGACTTTTCTGCCCACCTCACCTCACCTCACTGCACTGAGGAGGGATGGGTAAGCCGTTGAGTCGGCCGGACTGCCTACGGCAGAACCCGAGGTGCCTCGGGAAGGGCGAGGATGAGGAGGCGTACATTGAGGACTGCTACGTGCCGCAGCGGTCCATCTACGACACCATGCGCATCAACGAGCAGATAGACCAGGGACAGACCTCCAAGCTCAGCCAGCCGTCACGCAGCACGCTGGGGTCGGGAGGTGGCGAGGGGAGCACCCTCTCCAGTAACGGCACTCTGGGAGACAGTGTCGGGGGAGTGTTCATCCCCCGGCCACCAGCAGATCCAAGTGTGAAAAAGCTTGACGAGAGGGTGATTTTTGATGCTCTGAAGCTCACCGGTGAGCATTCGCCTGCCGGTGCCGTGAGCTCAGGTTTGCACGCGACCCCCTCGACCTCTGCCAGCGGTGGGGCTGCTGCTGTGGTAACCAAGAGACGGCACCAGGGAGGGGATAAAAAGGACAATCCGAATCGGCGTTCCTGGAAAGTATTCATGCCGCCCAGTTACCCCGAATTTGCGGAGCGACTGGAGTTTTCTCCAGCTGACTGTGCAGAGAAACGCCTGTCTGGTGCCGGAATTCCTCTCTCCCCGCTCCACCCTTTGCCCTCAATAATCACTCCCCCTCCCTCACACGCCTACATACCCCAGACGCACACACCACCTCCCTCCACGTCTACCCCTCCGCTGACCTCCTACACCCCCTCGCCGGTCTCATTAGGGGGACCTCCCACGCCCCCTGTCTCAAATTCTCCATCCGCCTCGCCGGGGGTGAGCCCCTTACCCCTCCACCCCATGAGGCAAAGACAGACCCCCCAGCTTTTCCCCTCACACCAGAAACTGCCCAAATATTCTCCCTTAACGCAGTCTCCGTTAGCCTCACCCTGCCGAGAGCAGAATCCCCTGCTGGTTTCCCTTCACGCCTCCGAGCCTCAGCCGGGGCCTTCTGCATCGCCCCGCAACAGCCCCTCGTCTGCCGGCAGAGGTGCAGTTAGGGGGGCAGCAGCAGGGCCTTCGCTACTGTGCAAGAAGAGCGCCTCGGAGGAGCAACCTGAAAACTGGGACGTGGCCTCCACCAAAGCCTCCGACTCGGAGCGGGACTCCCCCTTGCTGGATCAGGACCAGGACACCATGCCGCTCATTGCCCCTCTCGTCTCCCCAAAACCTGTGTTCTGCCCACCGACGAAATCCCGCACCTGGCCCCGCAGCATGAGGGGAGGGGGCCACAGGCGCTCTCACGGGAGCCGCCTACATAACCTCCCCCTCCTGCCGCCCATGCCCCCACTCCTGGGGGAGGACAGCGACCTGGAGGAGGAGTCCATGTATCTCCTCGACCCCCCTTCTCCGTTCCTTCAGGAGGAGGGTGACTTTGAGTCTTACAGGGGTCTCCCCCTGTCCCCCTGCGCCAGCCATGAGGGGGGCGAGGAGGGTCTATTGGGGTGGAATCCTGCAGGAGCGTCGCTCGGGGACCGTACCGCCTCTGAGCTCCGCTTTGAGGAAGACGAGCGGCGGATTCTGCAGGAGCTTGAGGAGGAGGAAGAGTTAGGGCTAGAGATGGAGACGGAGGAAGAGGGAGGAGTAGACGAAGGTGACGACAATAAGGGAGGAACAGAGAAGGAGCTGCTACAACAACAGGAGGAGGATGTAGATGAGGATGAGGAGAGGCGGCAGATGGAGGAGAGAGACTGGGAGGCGGTGCTGAGGATGGAGAGCAAAGTGAAGCCGGAACCCTGCTGGGACGGGGCTCTGGGCGAACCCCAGCTGCAGGACTGGGAATCGCAGCAGCTCAACTCCTCAGGCCACTGGCCTCTTCTCACACCCCCGACTGGATTTGGGGGTTCTCCAGAGTGCCCCACCACCATCACCGCCTCCTCCCCGACCCCTAGTTCGGGCGCTGGCTCTGACGATCTCTTTTTGGAGCTGGAGAGGCAGTGCCTTGAGGAGGAGGAGGAGGATGGTGATGAGGACGCTGATGAGGAACCAGACTCGGTTTCCATGGAGACCGACTCTGGAGCTGGCTTCTCCTCAGCACCGTCGGACTATAGCCACACTTTACCTCGAGTGGAGGAGGAGGAGGTAGCTGTGGAGGAGGAGGAGGAAGTGGAGGAACAGTGTGTGTTCGAGACTGGTGAGGACAGCGAGTACTGTGACAGTGGGAACAGTGGGGCACTGGAAGAAGAGATTGATTTAATGCAGCACATTGATCCAGCGTACACTGACAGCTCGGAGAGTCACACTGACACACATCATTTTCAGGAAGAGAGTTCAGCTGAGCAGAGCCAAACAACAGAGGAGATGGCTGTAGATAACACTGAGACACAGCAAACAGAGACTTTGAGTCTTGAGGTCAACATCATGGCTGTGGAGAAAAGTAGTGGACACGAACATGTGGACCAGGCGGTGAATCAAGACCGCAGCTGTTCTCCCTCTGTGGACCCTAACTCTTCGCTCTCTGGGCTGCTACCAGATTCCGATTCGAGTGGGATCCACGTGTCCCAGCCAGACCATACTGTTCTGTCGGACGCCGCGCACACAGACTTGGAGACGTTCGCCGACGGTGAGACGGATGCCGAGCCAGAGCCAGAGCAAGACAAAGACAGCGGGGCATCATCAGACCTGGAGCACAATGAGAAAGAGGAGGGAGTGATGGCCTCCTGTCGGCCGCATTCTCCATCTCACTGCTCCCCTGCATGCCCTGAGGACTCATGTGAAGGAATTGGGTCAGGCAACGCTTGCACTGAGGGAATTGGTGACAAGAATGCGTGCACTGAACCAACTAGCTGCAACATCCTGTGCAGAGAGGAAATGGCGATGGCCGACTGCCTCAGCTCTAGGAGCCAGCATGCCGAAGACCCAGCGGAGTGTGACGCATCACCGGAGGAGGACGACATGCAGGAGGTCGAAGACAGCTGTAGCTCCCCGAGGACGGAGGAGGATGTCTCAGAGGGGGAGGAGGTGAAGGAAGAGGAGAAAATGATGGAGATGGAGGAGGAGGAGGAGGATGTAGGATTTTCCTCTCAGGAGGAGCTGGTCTCCTCCGAGCCCTGTGATTGTGAAGGGAGTAATGAAGGACTTGTATCTGAATGTGAAGGAGCTTCTGATAACACGCCTCACTCGGAGTCAGAGGGGGCGTCTTCTGAGGCGATAGTACTGGCGGCACGAGACATGTGTACATCCGCTGAGGCAGGTGGGGTGTGTGCTGCCGATGCTGCAGATATGTCGGTGCACGAGTTGGACATTACAGACCCAATGCCAGGCATCATGAGCACCCCCAAATCCGACATGTCTGATTCTGTAATTGTGTGCACAACAGCAGACTCGCCACCCCCATCCCCGTGCCTCCCCTCCAAACCCCACGACCTGTGCTTGAATCAGACCTCAAAAGATGGGGAGTCTTTTGTGACTACGGACAGTTTTGTGTACCTTGCCGTGTCGGTGCCTCCGCGTTCGTCACAGGACGGTCCCCCTTCGCCCCTCCATGACTATATCTCCCCTAGCCCCCTGCCAAAGTTGCCCCACGACTCTGACGAGAGTGCCTTCATGTCCTCGGATAGCTTTGTTTACCTGGCTGCGCCTGAGAGGGTCCCGGTGGTCACAGACTGCGGGTCTGCCTGCGAGGATGTCTGTGACCTTGACTTTGACCCTGACCCTGAATCGGAAGGTAGCCAATCAGGTGTGGACTTTGTCCTGGGCTCCGTGACAGGTGACAGTGACTGGGAGTCAGAAGGTTCGAGCCTCGATCCCGTTACTATAGCCACTTCTACCACTACGACTACTACTACTACTACTACTAGCGTGGACCAATGGGAGAAATTTGAGTCTGGATGCCTCCGAGGGCTGTTTGGCGAAATGCACCTTGACGCTGTCTCCCTCACCTCAGAAGATCTGGATGATAACAGCACACCTGAACCACAGGTGAGCTTAGAGATTGCATCCTAAGAGATTACATTATACATATACATTTTGCAACTCAAGCAGAGGTACATACTACCAGCCCATATGTGATGCACACACTCTCAGGTATAGGTTATAAGCACACGATTAGAGAGTATACTTTTTTATTTGATGTGCCGTTTCAGACAGTAAATGCCCATTTTAGCATTGCATGTTTGTCTTTTTTGCTAGGCAAAGACTGACCCTCTCACTTTCTGTAAGGGTCTAAATATAGGAATAAGATTTCTCAGACTCCAATAAGTCTTGCCTCTAAAACAGGACTCAACATCCTGTGTGTGTGTGTGTGTGTGTGTGTGTGTGTGTGTGTGTGTGTGTGTGTGTGTGTGTGTGTGTGTGTGTGAGTGTCGTGTGTGTGTGTGTGTGTGTGTGTGTGTGTGTGTGTGTGTGTGTGTGTGTCTGTGTGTGTGTGTGTGTGTGTGCGTGCGTGCGTGTGCGTGTGCGCGTGTGTGTGTATCTAGGCCAGTTGACAGCATTGCAATTGTATGACCCGAGTCTTAAAGACTACATGATGCTATTTCAGTTAGGTTTCGCCCTGGCATGCCGTGTTTCTATAGCATTAAAGCTGCATAGCTTGTTTAATTACAAGTAGCAGATTATTATAAGTTACGAGGGAAATGGATTGCGCATGACGCCAAATAAGGGTCAGGGGTGAGGAAAGTCCCTCTTAAGCCCTATCTGAACAAAGCTGTTCTCTCATATACAGAACAGATTGCTGTGTGTTTATTCATCTACACATCTAGTATGTCGCAGGGGTAATCACAAGCCCAAAAAAAACAAACTATGTGCCTTCTGTTGTGTTGTCTCGGCCTGGCCTAGTTTGGGCACTGTATGCAAAATGAGGCCTATCTGGATGGTTCTCAGAGTTGTGTGGTATGGTCATAGGGATGGTTTGTTTATGTACATGCACAGCTCAGATTGAGTCTTTTTGCAGGGATGTTTTTGCAATGTTTACCCCTTTGGAAACCCAATGTAAATATTGTTTCCCAGTGGTTTTGTTTCAGAAGCTTCCATGTCTGTTTTTTGCCACTTGTATCTATGCCACGCTGGGTATTTTAGTGTGTAAGATTTCTAAACGCTCAAAGAATCGGCGTCTCAAACAATTCTACATCTGTCAGCCTTCCTCACTGTGTCCATACACAAATTTCTGTCCTAAATTCTCCCTCTTACATTTCTTTTCTTTTCTTTTCTTTTCCTTTCTTTTCTTTTTTTTTCTTTTCTTTTCTTCTCTTCACCTCTTCTTCTGTTGTGGGCCTTAATCTGATGTTCTCTTTTTTATTCTTTATCCATCTGGTCGTTATTGTATTAATGGCTGTAATATCCCTACTGTGAGGCCTGCTGGCCATGCCAGTGCGGTCAGCAATACACCGCTCTCCTCTGACAGCTCTGGCCTGCTGTGCTCTACTCTACTGTACTCTACTCTGTTCTGCGTTCTCCCCCTGGCTGCACGCAGGCCCCTCTCTAGCCAAATGCAATCAGCCAGCCAGGCAGCCGCTGCCGCTGTCGTGCAAGATTTGAAGCAGAGGATTATAATTACAGACCGGGGGGAAGTGGATTAGCAGCCCTAAAGAGCCCCCCTCCTCAACCACACACACTCTGAGGGATGCCTCTTGTAGGCTCGAGAGAAATGTCGAAGGGGGGGGCAGCAAGGGTAGTTTGGGTGGTAGAAGTATTTGATACTTCTTGACCATGTCGGTCGAACATGTTGGAACAAGAACATAGTGATCCATCCTCTTCCAACCCCTCTCACACCCAACTCCTACCCTCCCTACCCCCCCAGCCCCATCTCAAACACCCTCCTGCCCCACCAAAAGCCCATCAACACAACGGCTACTGATGGAGTCGCGCTATGCCGATAAGGAAGCGCGAGAAGTAAACAGTCAGTTATGTCGCTGCGGTGCGATGAGACTCACTCTCGCTAACAACAAACACACTACAGCTATGAAGCCGTCGTGGTATAAATAGCAGATAAGGACGTGCCAGCCCTATCAGAGCAGGAGTGCGGCCAAACATTAACGCCCCCTCAGTGGTCAAGAGCAGTGCCAAGGGGAGGAGAGAGGGTGGAGGGGGCAGAACCCCCATGGGATGATGTTGGGGTTGGTGGGTGGCGACTGTGGTATGGGCAATACACTAATTGCACAAGATCTCCCTCAGGTCTGTCTTTTTGGTCGAAGTAGGTATTTATTTACGCCGTCAGACTGCGGAGTGTTTACTTTCCACTGTTTGTCGGCGAGAGAAAAGGGGTGCATTGTTTTGCTCCGTGTTTGTGTTGCTATAGGAATTTAAGGTCGAGCTGGCCACATCTAGGAGTCTTGTTGTTTTCGCAAAATACTGATTGGGTTGTCAGGGATGTGATTGATCTCTCCTTTTTTTCTTTACTTTTTTTTAAACTAATCTTCCATTGCTTGTGAAGAAGGGAGAGATTTGCTTCGGGTTTGGGTGGGTGATGCATGCAAGAAGAACAGGGCTCTGGCTGTTTAGATAATGGGCACCTGGTAGTGCTCTAGATAAAGGCTGTAGTGTAGTGCTGGAGCTTGGGCCAAAGGGGGGAGAGATCTGGGGTTTTTATCTCGTCACCAGGCCCATCCGTGTACTGACGCAACAGCGGAGACAGACAGGAAAGATGGGGACAGCCTGACAAATTTAAATTTCGACATTAGTGATGCTGGTTAGTCACAAGTTAATGGCTGTCTCGGACTGTCGCCAAACCAATAAACAAGGACGTCAGAGCTATGTACGTCACGTGCAAACCCTAAAAAAAAAGCAAACCAGTTTCAGACATATCAGCATAGCGACATAGAGTGTGCAGCGTACGATATATTCTCTGCACTCTGATCTGAATCTAATAAAATCATACTTGCAATTGTTTGGCAGCATACTTGTTTTGAAACAGAAAAAATGAGAGAGGAAGAGGGTAGGGCTGCACGATATTAGAAAAATATTCGATACACGATAACATGACTGTATATCGCGATATCGATATTACTCGCGATATTTAATATACAGTCCCAGGAAAAAGTTTGTACACCCTTTGAAATTTCTTACCTTTCTGTCAAAATTGGTCATAAAACATGGTCTGATCTTCCCGGAAATCACAAGAATGAACAACCAGAGTCTGCTTTAACTAATTCAACCCAAACATTTACAAGTTTTCATATTTTCATTGGCCATAAGATGTAAACATTCACAGGACAGCAAGGCATAAGTAAGTACACCCTTGCATTCAATAGGTTTTAACCCTAAGTTAGTCGCAATAACCTCAACCAGATGTTTCCTGTAGTTGCAGATCAGATTATCAAAACAATCTGGATGTATCTGGTCTCCCTCTTCTTTAGAAAACTGCCTCTCGTCAGCAAGGTTTGTGGGATGTCTGAAGTGCATAGCTTTCTTGACTTCATGCCATATAATCTCAATTGTTTTTTGTCAGGGCTTTGACTGGGCTATTCCAGAATGTGTATTTCATTATTATGAAGCCATTCTAAAGTCGATTTGCTTCTTAAGTATGGGTTGTTGTCACATTTCAGCACCCATCCTCTTGTGTGCTTCAACTGTGTGACAGACTACCTCACTTTTTTCTGTAAAATATCTCGATAAACTTCTGAGTTCATTGTTCCACTGATAATAGCAAACTGAAAAGGGCCTGGGGCAGCAAGGTAGCCACATATAATGATGCTCCCGCCACCATACTCAAAGGTGGAGATGATGTCTTGGTGAAGGTGTGGTTCTCCAGTTCTCCTCCAAACATGACATTGTGTGTTCCCCTGAACAATTCAACTTTGGTTTCAACGTTGGTCTACAGAATATTTTGCAGTAATTTTATGAAGCATATAAATGCTTTTTCGCAAACCTCAAAGGTGCAGCAATATTTTTTTGGACAGAAACCCCATTCATTTTAGATTGGCAGAATTAATCCCATTTTTAGCTATTCTTGGTTACATCTCCTCTTCTGAGTATGGTGGCGGGAGCATCATTATACACAGAATACACATTCTGAAATAGCCCAGTCAAAGCCCTGACAAAAAACAATTGAGATTATATGGCATGAAGTCAAGAAAGCTATGCACTCCAGACATCCCATAAACCTTGCTGACGAGAGGCAGTTCTCTAAAGAAGAGGGAGACAAGATACAAACAGATTGTTTTGTTAATCTGATCTGCAACTACAGGACAACTCTGGTTGATGATATTGCAACTAACTGATTGTTAAATGCTACTTAATGCAAGGGTGTACTTACTTATGCCCTGCTCTCCTGTGAATGTTATGGCCTTATGACCAATAAAAATATGATAACATGTAAATGTTTGGGTGGAATTAATTAAAGCGGACTCTGATTGTTCCTTCTTGAGATTTCCGGGAAGACCATGTTTTATGATCAATTTTGACAGAAATGTAAGAAATTTCATAGGGTGTACAAACTTTTTCCTGGGACTGTATACATATATTTTCCCCTCTCTACCTCTTACTTTATTTCCAACATTATTTTTATTCGGGAAAAAACATGGCTAATATGCATCATCAACTTAAAATGTCAACCTTTTTAATACCTTTTTTAACCTTTTCACCAAATTGGCTGTTATTAAAAATTAAAAAGTAGGTATCACGATATAACCAACCTTTGCGATACGTGGGAGAGGGAAAGGAAAAGACAGGTTGATCGAACACTACAGACATATAGTAAGGGTGCACACTCAGTTGGGCTGGGGACAACACACACAGAACACAGTATATTCATTTAGCGATCTGGTAACAGGGGGCTCTGCCTGTGCATATATGATTGTTATGGAAATGATGAAACTGAGAGGCTGCCCACAGGAAACACCTGTGAGACCTAGCAGGTCAGGAATAGAAACAGAGAGAGGGAGCCGGAGGGAGAGGCAGAGAGAGACAGAGAGAGAGAGAGATCCCCTCCCCTCATGAACCCTGACAAACAACCAGACCATTTAATAGAACCACTGTGAGTAAATCCTGTCCTCCATATTCCACTGATGGAATCATGGAGAACACCTGTGGGCACAGACAGGCAGTTGCCACTTACTATTGCAATGTCTGATGATCTTTCATTGAGTTTCTTGTTGATGGTCAACATTTGTACCTGTTTGAGTTTTTTCACATTACCCATTTGGCCTCTTTGTGTAATCTTGTGTATTGACTTGTCTGGTTCAGCGTCGGCAGGAGTATATTTATCATCTGTGTGTGTTGACCAAGTGTGTGTCTTCTGTAACTGTCGTCCTGTTGACTTTTGTTGTGAAGATGTGTCCATTGCAAGCTATATTTCCCCCTTTGTTGACAAGAAAGTTGATCCTGAGTAGGGAAAGGAAAGGAGAGTGGAGTAGAGGTCCTTTATTTGTCTCAGCGGAAAGTAGAATAGTATATAGAGAAGACCAGGGGTGTTGTAATAGGGGGTAAATGTGAGTGAGGGGGCTCACGACACAGTCAGATATATGGATGAGTTTGGAGTGTCCATCGGGCCTGGTTGTACAAAGGGCCCAGGATTTACTACGTTACTGCTCACCTCTGTTTGCACCCTGACAAAACAACCAGACCATTTAATAGACACGCGTTGAGAAAACAGATTCCCTACACACACACACACACACACACACACACACACACACACACACACACACACACACACACACACACACACACACACACACACACACACACACACACACACACACACACACACACACACACACACACACACACACACACACACACACACACACACACACACACACACACACACACGATTGCTGGAAGCAGGGTGAGTAATCCTGCTCTTGGCCGGTCAAAATACGTCACCCCTGGTGATGTGTTGTTTTTGGTAGGAGCCATCCAGAGATGTTGCACTGGCCCAACATTTAGGTCATGCATAGAAAATAGTTCTTTCCTCTCCCTTGTGGACAAAAGCGGAGAGCAGAGAGGAAAGGAGAAAGGAGGGTGGACGTGGAGGTCGGATGTGTGTGTGTGTGTGTGTTTGGGGGGTGGGGTGGAGTGGAGGAGTGTGTGACGGATGGAGAGGGAGTTGGGGGTTGCAGGAAAGGCGAGGGATGAGAGTTTGGAGGTGAGGGAAGTGGCAAGAAAGGAGGGAAATGGGCAGAGAAAACAGCGAGTGAAGGGGGGAGGTGAAGAGTGAAAGCTGGGGCTGTTTCAAAGGGGCAGGAAAAGCACTGCGGGCCATGCTTTTATTGATCTGAATGAGCTGAAACCGATCTGATAGCCTGGCAACAAACACTAGCCCTGTACCCACAGCCCCGTCTCTCTCTCTCTCTCTCTCTCTCTCTCTCTCTCTCTCTCTCTCTCTCTCTCTCTCTCTCTCTCCCTTCCTCTTTTCCTTTGTGGCCCTCATTCTGTTTGCCTTCTTTTCTCTCTCTACTGCCTAATCCTCGTATTTTGCTTCCCTTCCGCTTTTCTTGTGTTCCAATGAATCTTTGTTTCTGTGCAGTTTAGTGTTGGCGGTCTATTACTGCTGCCTTAAGCTGTTTTGTTTTCCTATATAGTATTTAAGTACCATATGGTTGCACAGGTGGAGATACAAACACTTTTATACAAACTATTAGAAAAAATATATAGGAATGTTAAGCTTCCACATGTCCATAAAATAATTGGCCTATATTTACACCAGTCCATAAAAGAAAACTTTACAAGTTTGTGCCTAACACCCATTTCTGTTCACATTTACACATCGAGGGTGAAACATCTGGTTTGTATGTGTGACTGATGCTCAAGACATCTCCATTCAGAGACATGGAACGTCCCTTCCCCCTTCCTCCTTCTGTGTGAACGTAGCATTCGAGTAATGTAACCATGCCTCACTGCGGCCTTCTCACCAAAACATTGTGCCCAGGGCCGAACTACAGATTGGGCCAGTTGGGTCAGCACCCAGGGGGCTGGCTGTGAGGGTGTCATATCGATGCTGATACTGGTCCCCATGTAGGTTGGTCTATGTCTATATTTACACTCTCATATTGTGTCAAAAAATGCACCTAATTTAACAACTATATTTTCAAATGTTCTTGGGGTACAAACCCCATGAGCCCCCGAAAACAAAGTGTCTGTAACATCTTCGCTAAACCCTTGAGTCTTTTTGGAAACTAGCCAATGGCCATGGAGTGGGGCCCTTTCTTGTTGTTTGCCCCAAGGGCCCACTACGCCATAACTCGTCCCTGCCTGGGCCAGCTTGAAATCGTCAAGTGAACAGGGGTAGCATCAGGCTAATCGCTGAGGCAGCCGTACATCAAACTTAGCGTGGCTTACCACAGTGCAGGGAAGCATCGAGGTAATCTTGTAAGGCAAGAAGCCGTATATCAAACTCTGCATGGCTTACCACAGTGGACAGAGAGTTTACATGGTGGAATGTGCCGGCTCCTTCTGAAGATAACCCAGTTAAGAGGTCCTGGAGCAACCAGTGGCAGGAGAGCAATTTTAACAGAAACCTTGACAGTTGTTTCATTATCAGTTTAGGTTCCTGTGGGTGAAATAATCTAATAATCTATTATCATTTGACACCACAGACAGGCATTGAAAGAAGTAGTAGATTCTCATCAGGTTGAGTTTGCGTTGGCTTTTTATTAGTCAGTTTAGTTACATTTCTACAGTGATTAGCTCTAGGATGGAGTGCAACGAACGAAACCTTGATAAATGTCAGATAATTCATATGAATTTATGAAAATCCCTATCAGTTATGATCATCATGTCAGTCTGGTCTGTCTGCTCTGCATCAACATAGCAGACCTGTATGCAGGTACTCCATGCCTCAGGAGTTTATTTGACTGTCAGCAATGCCTGCCTGCACATGGTGTGCATTTGGCACGAGGGAGTTTCCTCCTTACTAGATTGAGTTTTTGAGTTTGAGTCATGTGCTGCCCCTTCAGGACTTGATTAATTGGACGCTCGCCAGTGGTGAGAATTAAGAGTTTGGATTGTGCTTGAGTGATGTTCTGAAGATGAGGACATTCACTCTGTATGCAATGGCATGAATTCTGTTAACTCGTTAACCCTCCGCACACACACAAGCACTGTACACACACACACACACACACACACACACACACACACACACACACACACACACACACACACACACACACACACACACACACACACACACACACACACACACACACACACACTGTAGACACACATGCACACTGTAGGCACACACACACACACACACACACACACACTGTAGACACACAAGCACACCCACGCACACACACACACACACACACTGTAGACACACACTCACTTACTCCTCAGTAGGTAGTCAGTCACAAGCATACAATCAGTGTGGTTTTGGCGACTGCAGCCGGTTGGTAATGTGTTGTCTATGGAGCCAGCAACCAGCCTGGGAACTTTCCTCCAGGCCTGGGCAGATCTATGGATTAAATTTGATGTAACTCTACATTGGCCGTGTGTGTGCGTGAGGGAGAGGGAGAGGGAGAGAGAGAGAGAGAGAGAGAGAGAGAGAGAGAGAGAGAGAGAGAGAGAGGCTGGAGAGTAGAGCCAGTTTGCAGCTGTGGTTTTCGGCAGAAAGAATGAAGGGGAACGAAGCAGAGAAAGTGAACGAGAGAGAGGGAGAAATGAAGAGTAATGTTGAGGTTTGGACAGAGGACTGCGGAGATGGAATATTCAGAAAGAGAGAGAGGGAGAATAACGTGAGAGATGGCATGTGCCGGGGAGTGGTGCTTGGGGAGTGGTGTCTGACAACAGAGGGCAGGGAGGAGTGACAGAAATGGTAATGGTGGAGGGAGACAAAGACAAAGGGAGAAAGAGAGGGAGATAGAGAGCGAAATAGAGAGATTGTGTTAGAGGGAAAGAGAGAAAGAGTAATGTTGAGGTTTGGACAGAGGACTGCGGAGATGGAATATTCAGAAAGAGAGAGAGGGAGAATAACGTGAGAGATGGCATGTGCCGGGGAGTGGTGCTTGGGGAGTGGTGCCTGACAACAGAGGGCAGGGAGGAGTGACAGAAATGGTAATGGTGGAGGGAGACAAAGACAGAGGGAGAAAGAGAGCGAGTGAGAGGGAAAGAGAGGGAGATAGAGAGCGAAATAGAGAGGTTGTGTAAGAGGGAAAGAGAGAGGGAGGTAAGAGTGAGTAAGTGAGAGGGTGAGAGAGAGCAAGAGAGTTGGAGGGAGGTGACAAAGGGATCTGCAGCGTGTGTGCGTGTGTGTGTGTGCGTGTGTGTGTGTGCGTGAGAGAGAGAGAGAGAGAGAGAGAGAGAGAGAGAGAGTGAAAGAGCGCGAGAGGGAGAGAGCGCGAGAGCGCGAGAGCGCGAGAGAGAGTGAAAGACCGAGAGAGGGAGAGAGAGAGAGAGAGAGAGAGAGAGAGAGAGAGAGAGAGAGAGAGAGAGAGCAGGGTCGGGCTGTGGGTCTAGTCCAGAGTGCTGGAGAAGAATGAGAAACATTTCAGATATTTTCCAGAGCTCTCGCTCTCCCTCACTCTCTTTCTCTCTTTCTCTCTCTCTCTCTCTCTCTCTCTCTCTCTCTCTCTCTCTCTCTCTCTCTCTCTCTCTCTCTCTCTCTCTCTCTCTCTCTCTCTCTGACCGCAATGAGCTGGCTTTGGAGAGTAGGAGGGGACGCTAGAGAGACAGAGAGAGAGAGAAGGCGGAGAGGAGGGATAAAGTACAGTGGACGGACGGAGACCTTTACAGGAAGTGAGAGGTGAAAGGTCACATGGAAGAAGTGCCATATGGAACCACTTTGGATTGATGGCACTAACAGCTTGACAGCCTGACTTAAGATAAGGAATACTGGTTAGGTGTGCTTAAGATCAGAAGGTTGCCAGTTGAAATCCCACCCAAACCTCTCCCTACTCCTCCATCCATGGCTGAAGTGCCCTTGAGCAACGCACCTAACCCCCACATTGCTCCAGGGACTGCAGCCAGTACTGTGTAATAGCGGCAAGTCGCTTTGGATAACAGCGTCGGCTAAGTGTAATGTAATGGCAAGTCTTGGGGTGTACGTCAAACTACTTTCTCTCGTCCTTTCCTGTATCCTTTGGCTTCTTGCCTGTGTTCCTTTGACTGTGGAGAAAACAATAAAGTTTCCCCGCTGTCAACCAGCATAGAGCGACGTTCTTTGAACATCCTAATTGTAAAGAGAGAATGACCTTTAAATTGTGTTTTTGCATAAAACGGTGATCATCAATGATGCTGAGCCTCGGGCGTCACAGAGCCAGAGGCGACAGGAAAGGACAGGGGGGAAAGTAGTTTGGCTTGCACTCTAGGAATGTAAAATATGACCTGAATGATATGTCCTCAAAGCAAGTTTTGGAAACCTACCCAGGCAACAGGGGAGTTTGACATCTGTGCAGCTGCATCGTGATGCTGCTTTTTTTTGTGGCTTAAATTGGATTTGATTCTGCTTAGATTAGATTTTCCAAAATAAATTGAAATTGAAATGGAAAAAAATCACAACGGTAATTGGTTAATAGATTTCCTCCTTTTTATCGGGCTTTGTGATCCAGCATGGAACACTTGTTGACAGATGTTTACACAACGGCTAGGGCGCACAAAACGCTGTTTTGATTTGGTACAGCTTTTTTGACAGACAGATGACAAATGAGTTCAGACTGGATCACACATAGTTTTTTTTTCAGAAAGCCTCTTAATGAAATGTCAAGCAACACTAGAATTAGAAATTAAATTATTGATTTGGATTGGTCGCACATCATGCAGGAGTAATCTGTCAGTGTCACACACTTAGATTGAAGTTAAATGAGATTAGAACATCTGGACCCGCGTACACCAATCATGAGTGTGAGCCACTGAAGGACACTATACAATTCCCATTATAATCATTCAAAAGCAGACTTCCCCACATCACAGAACAGACTCATTGAGAAACTGAAGCAATGCAGTAAATTTGGCAGATCATTCAACACATGGAGAGCCAAACTTAATACTCTACCAGTTGTGCCTACTCTATTAGTGTTGAATTAACACGTTGCAACATTTAATATGAATTAACATCAAAGGCCAAATATAATTTCCAGTAGTTGGTCACACTATCTAGTTGGTCCCTCTATCTCGGAATGAACACTGTACATTTAACTGTGAAGTTCCATCAAAGAGGAAGTATAATTTCCAGCAGTGGTCTGATTGATTGGGGTGTTGTTGGGTGGACAAAGACTGAAGAGCACGCCCAGCCGAGGATTTTTGTGTGTGGAGGAGGAAAGATGAGGCCAGGGGCAATCTAGTTCCTATGGAGACCAAACAAGCCCAGAGGCAAGGCATGAGCAGGAATACCAGACAGGATTTGGAGAAACAAAGAAGGTCAAGGGAGATCATCAGTACAGAGACGTGCTAAGACTGACCTCACAGAGACATGCACACACACGCACACACACACACACACACACACACACACACACACGCACGCGCACACACACACACACACACACACACACACACACACACACACACACACACACACACACACCAATGTACTCCACAGTACACACACACACACACACACACACACACACACACACACACACACACACACACACACACACACACACACACACACACACACACACACACACACACACACACACACACACACACATGCAAGGGTGGAGCAGGTCATGGCCATGGCTCATTGTTGTTGAGCACAACACACTTCCTGTGCAGGCAGCCCGGCAGGAATGACGCCCTCCTCCACAAGACACACACACGGGATACGGGATATACACGCGCGCACACACACACACGGGAAAAACACATGTACACACAGTGACGGACAGAAGACAGACACTCATTCGCAAGGACAGACACGCACACGGAAGGATGGACGCAAATACACACACATGAAGAGAAAGACAGAGAGACCCATACACACTATACACACAAAATACACACTCGCTACAGATCGACACACACACACACAAACACACACATTCACGCAGACTCACAGATAGATACACACAGACATAAACACGTTGCACAGAGATTGAAAGTCCTAATGATAACGATAAACCCAAAGTAAATGTTGTGCAGCGGGTGCAAACGCGGCTCATAAATGCGTTGGCAAGCGCCACGGTCAGACACCTGGGTGTTCAAACAGGGCTCCAGGACGTGTAAACACAAGGCCTGTAAACACCATCACGCCTGCTGCACACGCACATGCGCACACACACACACACACACACAAACACGCACACGCACACGCACATGTACACACACACACACACACACACACACACACACACACACACACACACACACACACAGCAGGCTAGCAGTAAGTAGCAGAGTCAGCATCTAACCACACTTTCTAAAAGACAAATTCTTTCTGTAGCGCTCTCTGTTGCTGTCTTTCTCCCACTCTCTGTTTCTTTGTCTCTCCCTATCTAGCGCTAGCTGTTCTCTCTCTCTCTCTCTCTCTCTCTCTCTCTCTCTCTCTCTCTCTCTCTCTCTCTCTCTCTCTCTCTCTCTCTCTCTCTCTCCTGCTCTTGTGTTTTCCATTCTTTCATTGTCTGTGATTCACGCTGCTGCCCCCCCTCTCCTGTCCCTCTCTCCTGTCTTCTGTCAGCACTTGTGTGTATACAGTGTGTGTGTGTGTGTGTGTGTGTGTGTGTGTGTGTGTGTGTGTGTGTGTGTGTGTGTGTGTGTGTGTGTGTGTGTGTGTGTGTGTGTGTGTGTGTGTGTGTGTGTGTGTGTGTGTGTGTGTGTGTGTTTGTGTGCGTGTGCGTGTGCGTGTGTGTGTGTGTGCGTGGCTGGCTGCGTGTCTGTATGTCTGAGTTGATGAATCAAGGCTCTCTTTAGATCTGCCTGGAACAAACCTGTTTGGGTTGTGGTTTTCTTCACTAACAATCAGGCACACACACACACATACACACAAGCTGTGTTCAATTTCAGCCAGTGAGGAGTTGAGGATCAGATGCCACCATTATTGTCCTGACCCCCTCCCAAAAAGCCTCTCTGTCTCAGGCTGTGGTGGACCATACACTTGACTAGCTCTGGGGACTTCAATTGCGTGCGTGCGTGTGTGTGTGTGTGTGTGAAGGGGAGGGGTGTGTGTGGTTGAGTGCGTACGTGCATGTGTGCGTGTCAGTCCCTTTGAGTGTGCGTGTGTGTGGCTTTGCCAGTAAGTGGCTCAAAAATTGTGGTATGTTTTGAGTTAAGGCCCCTTAATTCAGCCCAATTCGCCAGCAGCGCAGAAATATGTACACTCAGTATATGTGCTCCCTCTCCCAGTTGGTGGCTGGGCTGCTGCAAATCAGACTAATTTTGTTTTTTTCCATTTTTTTCCCCTCTCCCCTTTCTTCTTTTTTCCCTTTTCCATTTGTCCTCACCCACACCCTACTCATCCGTCTGATTTTACACTCCCTCTCTTCAATCTCGTCTGCCCTCTATCTACCATATCTTTCTCCTACAATCTCTCTCTCTCACACACACACGTACCATACCTCTTCTTTTCTATCTGTCTTCCTCTCTACCCTTCCCACCCCTTCCCTGCCCTCAATCTATCCCGTGTCCAGACTCTGGAACGCGAGCAGGTGGACAGCATTCAGCCCAAGCTGCAGCATGTGAACGCGGTGGGCCAGGGCCTGATCCAGAGCGCCGCCAAGCACACCGACACCCAGGCACTGGAGCACGACCTGGAGACCACCAACCTCAGGTGGAACTCACTCAACAAACGGGTGAGCTATGGAGACTACTGTATGGTGCTGTTGGTCAACACACACACACACACACACAGAGACACACACACACACGCACACACACACACACACACACACAGAGACACACACACACACGCACACACACACGCACACACACGCACACACACTTGTACACACACATACACACACACTTTGAATGTCATGTTACACACTATATCACATGCTAAACACACATGAGCACACACTTAACAAATGGTTGAGTAATGAAGGCTAAATACACACACGCACACGCACACGCACACACACACACACACACACACACACACACACACACACACACACACACACACACACACACACACACACACACACACACACACACGTCTGTGTGGCTGTGTAATCTGTAGGCTCAACAACACAGACAGGACATCATCTGTCGCGTACATGTATGTACACATATAAACACAGTCACCCATTTAGGGTGAGTTATGCGCAGGCCACACTTATACCCCGACACACAGATGCATGCACTTACATGGATGCACACTCATACACACAGCTGCACATATGAACACAGGCGGCAGTTCAGACATGAAAGCGTAAATAAACATGCAGACTTCACTGGCAGTAAAAACCAGTAAAAAATGCCAGTTGATCAAGTAGGAAAGCAGCGTGATTTTATTCTGGAAATTGGAAACTGACTGTAACTGAGCTCTACTCTGAGAAAGCCACTCGTCCAAAATGGTCTGTGCTGGTTTGAACTACTAGTCCCCCCTCTCCACAGTCCTATATGTACTTTCATTTGCAGAGTAGAAGTTTTCCGCCAAATTCAGGCTGTTGGAAATCTATGAAACCAAATGCACATGGACAAAAGTGGGCATGCTCTTCAAGTACTTTTACCAGCTCCTGAAAATGTAAGGGACCTACCTTTTAAGAATTCTGTAGATACAGTCATCTGAAAGTGGCTCTCTTGACAATTCTGCTCGAAACACGTCAGGGCAGTAGTTGACAAAATATTGGAAATTGTTCAAAAATATCTCATCAAATCGACAAGCGAGGGCATTCAGAGATTTGGCATACTGTAGAATGACCAAACCAAACCAAACCATGTAATTGCATGATTGTGGTCTGTGTGTGAACACCACTCTAATGCTTCTGAATGATTTGATTATTATTATTCTCGCCTTTCCTTACACATGTTGAATAGCAGCACCAAGCAGTAGGATGTACAGCCACTTGAAAATGGCTCCCTTGAAAACTGCTCAAAACAGCAGTTCATAACCATTGTCTTTGTATACTCTAAAAGTTCATAAAGGTAGGAACTTTGGAGTGCTGACCAAAGTATTGTAAAACTGAAAAATAAGGGAAGGTCGCACCATGCATTTGACTTTCTTAGTGTAATAAAAAGAGTCAAATGCTTGGTGCGACCTTCTCTTACTTTTCCCTTTGAATACTCTGCTCATGATGTGCTATTACCTTTCCTCTCACACAGGTTGCCGAGCGCACCGCCCAGCTGCAGGAGGCACTGTTGCATTGTGGGAAGTTCCAGGATGCGCTGGAGCCGCTGCTGAGCTGGCTGAGCGACACGGAGGAGCTCATAGCCAACCAGAAGCCTCCGTCGGCCGAGTACCGGGTGGTCAAGGCCCAGATCCAGGAACAGAAAGTAAGTTCTGCTAACCTGTTAGTAGCACTTTGTCTGTCCAGCTTAATCCCACGCCCATTAACCCTACCCATTTTAATGTTTTACGTGCTCCCACACCATTTCCTGTCCTCTAGTTACGGTTAGGCTTCCTTAGCCCTTCTGAATGATTTAGTACTAGAAACTGCCACCAAAACATTAATGGTGCCGTCCGTGTAACCATGGATAATAACCAGGGGTGCACATAACTGGTACGCAGGTGCGCATGCGCACCAAAAAATAGCAATGCGTACTGCCACCTCGGTCACTACAGCGCACTTGCGTACTGACTATCTCACCAGACTGTTTATGTTGGTGAATGGTCAAACATGTCCAAAAAGAAACAGACAACAGCAGCCTGATCAGTTTCTTTGGAGTTTCGTCAACAGCAAAGAAAATTGAGTCAGAGATTTAAAAAAACAAAACTTTCCGAGAAGTGGCTCCAAGTGCCGTGGCTTGAGGCTAATGATGAGCCGACAGAAATGTGCCAGTCCCTTGAAATGCGGAATCGTTCCGTATGTGGTAGTGAAAGAATGCGTTCCGTGTTGAACAGGTAAGGGACGCGATGTGTCCCGTTTTCTAATGAATGCCTAAAAATAGACATGTCACTCGCATATCAACTGTAAATATCTAACGACAGTCAGCGCGAGAGCGACCGAGTTGAGCTCCTGGCTCTCTCCTCCTCCCTCCATCATTATGGAATTGTGCCGTCTGTTAACTCCCAGAATGGACCCGCACCCCCGTAATTCTCATTGGCAACTCCGATGCATAGAAGTTAAAAACTGAAAGCATGCATCCATGCGCGTGGCTTCTTAAATGCACGCAGTTCCCGGCCAGCTCCACTTCTTAATTTCGTCAGCTTCCTCCCACCATATTCCAAACGGACACCGCATAGGCCCTACAAGTTTATTCCCCCTCTGTGCATCAGTTAGCAGGCATGACGGCGAAATCGGCAAAAACAGATGAAATCCAGACAATAATCACTTAACTTGAAGATGACCTGTTGACCATTTGTAGGCTAATTAAGATTTAAAGAATAGGCCTACCAAACTAACAACACATTTGATTAGGCCACCAGTTGCAGTAGCCTTCAAACAACATGTGTCAACGTTCATGGTGATCATGTTTTATCCTTCGACACTGCAGACAGTAGACTTTTTTTGTTTGTTTTTTTTTTTACCGCGGATGAGGTGCGTACCAAAACATATTTGCTGGTGCGCATATGAGTAGCGGCCTGAAAAAGTTATGTGCACCCCTGATAATAAGGTGTCTTATTAACAGATGAATTGTGTGGCCTTTATGTCTTAACGACACAGAATGTGAGTTACAGTAACCTGTTAATAGCGCTTTGTTTAAACAATATATCTTAATAACAGGTTAATACTGTGGCCATCATGCCTTAAATGAGTGATGCACAGTAACCTGTTAATTTATACCTCTATATCACAGAAAGAAGAAGCAGAGTAATAGCAGGTTACAAGTGTGGCCTCTACGTGTTAATCACATTTGAATATTTGTGGTACGTTTTTAGAAACTGTGTCATGTTGTAGCGAGATGCTAACAGTGGATTGTCCGTACTGCGTCTTGATAAGGCATTCATGCTGTGGTGTTCCTGGCTCTATAACACATGAATACCTGTGGTATTTATCTGGTGGGTTAATAGCATGGTTATAATATTTACACTGGCATGAGCTACTGGGGCTGAGAGACTGCCGTGCTGTACTGGCAGGGAAGGCAGGGAGAGAGAGTGGTTTACCACCTTGTACAAACACATTCAGAGGGGATACACTATTTCTTTCTGCCCCTCAGAACGCACGCACACGCACACGCACACGCACACGCACACACACACACGCACACGCACACGCACACGCACACACACACACACAAACACTACAATTAATCAAGCTATTCAGATTGTGGGTGGCTTAAAATCAAGGACAACTTCAGGGACAGTCAAGGACATATTCAGGCCTCTCATTATATTCCAACACATAAAAATACAAACACACACACACATTCATGCGCAATCACTTCTGCACAAATACCCACTTACTGTACAAAAACAGAAATACCACAGCCAAAGCAAACGAGTACTACTGTATCAGAGTACATTATTAACCAGTAATTACAGTGTCCAGTGATTCAAAGGCCAGCCAATCCAGAAACGTGTGACTCAGCTATTTTTTTCCCATGCTCCTTTGCTGCTGCAGCTGCTTCAGCGTCTCCTTGACGACCGGCGAGGCACGGTGGAGATGATCCGGGCGGAGGGCGCGCGAATCGCTGTCGCCGCGGAGACGCAGGACCGAGACAAGATCCAGAAACAGCTGGAGAGCCTGGGCCAGAGGTGGACCGAGCTGCTGGAGAAGGCTGGCGGCAGGTGAAGGAAAACACACACACACACACACACACACACACACACACACACACACACACACACTTTCTATACATACTAGTGTAACGGAGGCTAACTAGCAGAGTTGGTGTAGTAAACCTCCCTCCCGAAAGACTCATACAGTGTTGATGCCGTTGGGCTGGGGGACTGGTCCTTTAGTCCAGCTGTATTGTACTGTGCCTCCCGTTTCCGAACCGATGTAGTTGTAGTTGACGAGGTCGCAGGTTCGTGCCCCAAGGGGGACTAACAGATGCAGGATGACCTCCATCACACTTGCCATATCCATATGTATGTTTGTGTAGCCAAAGACAGTTGGAGGAGTTGCAGGTGTTGGACCTGCAGTTCCATTCATACACTAATACGTATGCTACACATTGCACCATACTTGTGCACATACGTTAGCACACGGGTATCCATATGTGTGTTTGTCTAGGCAAAGACAGCGGGAGGAGTTGCAGGTGTTTGCTCTGCAGTTACACACACACACACACACACACACACACACACACACACACACACACACACACACACACACACACACACACACACACACACACACACACACACACACAAACACACATATACCATACTTATGCATGTATGTTAACACAGGTGTGTGTGTGTGTCTGTGTGTCTAGGCAAAGACAGCTGGAGGAGTTGCAGGTGTTGGCTCTGCAGTTCCACGAGGCCGTGGAGCCCCTGGGGGAGTGGCTTAGCACCACCGAGAGACGCCTCAGCACCGCTGAGCCAATGGGAACACAGACCTCCAAAATCACCCAGCAGATCGCCAAGCACAAGGTACACACACACACACACATACACACACACACACACACACACACACACACACACACACACACACACACACACACACACACACACACACACACACACACACACACACACACACACACACACACACACCTGTTTGGCTCTTTGCGGGCCTCATCCAGGTGTTGTCCATGATTGAGCAATCGTGCACGCTTGCGCGCGGGCATACACACACACAAAGACAGACAGACAAACAAACAGAGAGACAAAGATTCATCCAAGAAGCCCAAACATGCAGTAATCGCTTGGCAAACAGCTTTGAGGGTGTGCACACACTGGAGCCGATTGAGCAAACACAAGGTGAGATGAGATGAAAGGGAGCTGGCCCCTACCACCCCAATACCCCCCATAGGCTCCATCATACCCCATTGGTTTGCTTTGGTTTTGCTTTTAGTTTTCTTTAGATTCTGCCTTTCTAAATGCATGTAAAAAAAATTAAGTTGACCTTCGGATGAAGGTCATTCATTGTTTGTAAGCTCTTTCTCAGTTCTGTAGGAAAAGCTATTTTAAGTTGGTTAAGTTCTTCTTGTGTGTCGATGCATGGGTTTTTATATTATAATTTATGTCATCCATGATTTTTGCATAGTTTCTGTTTTATGATTTATGGATTATGATTTCTCATCAACATTGTTTGTTTCATGAATATTTTTCATTTATGTTGCATGTTCCCTTTTTCTTTTCGTTTCTTTTTGTTCTCTCCATCTCACCCTTCATTTTTCCCTTCACAACTCGTGCCTCATGGGGGGAAATGAAACACCCCTCTCAGGCCATAAAAGAGGAAGTGACCTCACGAGGGGTGGAGCTTCAGCACCTGGAGGCTCTGGGCAACCTGCTGACGCCGCTCAGCTGCCCGGCCGACTGCGATTGGCTGGGGGAGCGCGTGGGGGCGGTGCGCACGGGCCACACCGGGCTCCTTGATTGGTGCTCGCGGCGGGAGGCCCTGCTGGAGCAGGCGCTGGCCAATGCGCAGCTGTTTGGCGAGGAGGAAGTGGAGGTGCTGAACTGGCTGGCCGAGGTGGGCCAGAGGCTGGCAGAGGTGTCGGTCCAGAGCTACCAGCCAGAGCTGCTGGCACAGCAGCACAAACACACACTGGTACGGCACCATGGACGAAAAAACAAATACTGTATATACAAACACACACACACATTCATACAAGAAGAAACCATTTAGATTTGTAGACCACAAACTGTGCTCTTGGTATGAACCCGCAAACACACACGGAGACGGGGTAAAGTGTATCCAGGCACACCAAGAATGGGAGGTAATGACGAGTTGGCTATTCATATAGAGGTTCTTAAATTATTTAAGGCACTTAGCATGCTACTGCCTGACATCGAACCATTCATTCACACATACTGTAATAGCGGATGAATGCTAGGTTGCAATCCAATCCAAACAGGTTGGTTTGGGGTAAGTATTATTACAGTAATTACAGTAATCATTACAGTGTCACAACCGATTGTTCGTGCTGTAAGTACATTTTTTCAGTCAGCTTGGTGCTTCCCAGAGCTCCAAAATAAAGGTGTCAGCTAACCACAGTCCCTCTCCTCTCCTCTAGTCCCTAAACGAGGAGATCATCAGCCGCAAGAAGACCGTGGACCAGGCCATCAAGAATGGACAGGCCCTACTGAAACAGACCACAGGTCAGTCACCTGGTACAATACATTCAGCGTTGTAACTAGTCAGGTCAATACGGGAACTCCTTTCACTTTGACGGGAAGCAAACAACCATAAGCAAACTAAGGGAAGCGGGTCAACCATACCGTTTGGAAAATGTTAATTGTTATGCTCATGGTCAGACCAAGTCTCGAAGAGATTTGAACGTCGATGATAATCAGGCTGCTCAGAGTCCTGTGACGGGTTTGCCAGATGTGTGTGATGATTTCCATCCCAATAAATGCTCAAAACCGGCCTTGAAGCACTAAATCCTGCCCAACTGTATTGATTTCTATGGCCATAAATATTAAAAAAAACCTTGCCCAATTCCCGTTTTTGACTGTTTTTACCTAAACATCCAAATTGGGCGGGAAATCATCCAATCTGGCAACACTGCAATGTGAATTGATTGATATTGCCCTCAAAAAAAGCTATTGAGTGAAAGTTATTTTAATATGATGGAATTAATATTAGAATTTTATATTATACTGTAGATACTTCATGTTTGCTTTAGATTTTTTAATCGGTAAACCTTGGTAGGTATTGCACAAAATGAATGGTATGCAAGACATAAATGCAAACGTGGTTATTTTCAATATTAGTGATAAGACAATTGAAACAAATAGCAGCTGCAGTCAGTTACTTCCACTGACGTCCGTTTCTCCACACTGCCCCCTGTAGGCGAGGAGGTGCTGCTGATCCAGGAGAAGCTGGACGGCATCAAGAGCCGCTACGCCGAGATGACAGCCGGCAGCAGCAAGGCCCTCCGCACGCTGGAGCAGGCCCTGCAGCTGGCCACGCGATTCGCCAGCGCCCACGACGACATCAACCAATGGCTGGACTCCGTGGAGACCGAGCTGAACAACATGGAGCCCGACAACACGCCGGCCTATCAGGACAGACAGAAGGTAGGCAGAAGGAGATGAGAGTACTTTGGGGTGCTCTGTAAGGATAGCTCAATAGGCGTCCAACTCAACATCCCATCCTCTCCACGTTTACAGTGCTTGGGGGGCGCTGTGGCGCAACGCGCTAAGCCCCCCACATTTGGGCTTTAATGCCCATGGGGACCCCGGTTCGAGTCCGGACTTCGTCATTTCCCAATCCTCATCTCTCTCTCCCTCTCACTTCCCGCAGCATCTCATACTATCCTGTCAATAAAAAGGCATATAAAGTCCCTTAAAAAAAAACATAATAAATTAAAACGAAAATAAAGTTTACAGTGCTTATCTCCCTGCAAATAATGTTACTGTATGAATCTGCAGACACATATTGTGTGTATCTGTTTGTGCATCTGCATTAACTCTCCCAATGAGCTGCAGGCAGCCCACGCACAGCACTCTAGTCTCCAAGGTAATCAGACTAACTCGAGGGATAGCACACAGGAGGAGGGGCCAACTGGGTGTGCATATGTTTACTCACATGCTGTTTGCATCATCATGACACAGGAGAGATTAACTATGTGTGCATGTGTACCGTACATGCTTGCTTACGCACAAGCTGCTGTGGCTAACTATGGTGATCAATGATCATTACTCCACTTTCTGCCATTGTTATTATAACTGGGTGTGCACATTGAACTGGCTGTGAGAAATTCGATATACAGCAGCACAAACACACACTAGTATGACACCCTGAAATAAAATGTATGTGCTGTATAAATAAATGAATAAATAAATGAGAACATACATTAAAATGATCTTGTGTTGCCCGTCGTTGCTGCAGGAGTTGAAGAACGTGGGTGCGGAGAAGCGTCTGGTGTTGGATACGGTAAACGAGGTGGGCAGTGCCTTGTTGGACTTGGTGCCCTGGCGCGCCCGCGAGGGACTTGACCGCCTGGTGGCCGACGCCAACCAGCGCTACCGCGCAGCCGATGAGACCATCACCCAGCGGGTACAGCAGGTCCAGGCTGCCATCCAGAGGTCACAGCAGGTACTGCACCCAACCACCACCACCACTACTTACATTTGTAATCCTGTGACGAAATCAACACATTTCACTGCATGGCATTTCAAAAGTGTGTATGTGTATGCGACTAATAATGTTATAATAATGCAATAACATGTGGTTAAACACAGATAATTATAATATCAAAAACTATTTGTTAGGGTTTGGGACATCTATTTTTGTATCATACTCAAGTCATCATTGTGCTTGAGGAAGAAAATGGAAGTAAAAAGATTTAGAATGATGGGCGTCAATTTAAAATTAACATTGTAGGATTGTAGACCGTTGTAATTCTGGGGCCTAATTTCATGACCCCCTCAGAGACAACTCAGAAATCATTGAAACAAATAAGACTGCTCCTATGAGCCCTGCCAGGTGGTCAAAGGCAGATGAAAAAGGGGAAATGGGCCTAAACAGTCATTTATGATGTGGCCTAGTGGTTAAGACGTTGGTCTTTCAATCTGGAAATTGTAGGCTTGAAATCCCATCCTTGAACTCCCTTCTGCACCTTGAGCAAGTCACCTAACCCAATACTGCCCCAGGGACCGTAATCAATACCCTGTTAGTGTCTAAGTGTCATGTCATGTAATGTCTGTTCCTGTCTGTGCAGTATGAGGAGGCTGTGGATGCGGAGCTAGCCTGGCTGGGCGAGACGGAGCGTAAGCTGGTGTCCCTGGGTCCCCTCAGCCTGGAGCCCGACGTGACGGTGGCCCAGCTGCAGGTGCAGAGGGCCTTCAACATCGACATCATCCGCCACAAGGACACGGTGGACCAGCTCATCAGCACCCGCGACGACATCCTGGAGACTTGCAGCGAGACGCAGAAGGACACGCTTATGGTGAGGGGACACACATTCATACTTGCTGGCTCACACCACACACACACACACACACACACACACACACATACACACACACACACACACACACACACACACATACACATACACATACATACATACACATACACACACACACACACACACACACACACACAAGGACCCGCAGAAGGACACACTCGTGGTGAGGACACACACACACACATTCTCTCTCTCTCTCTCTCTCTCTCTCTCTCTCTCTCTGTCTCTCTCTCTCTCTCTCTCTCTCTCTCTCTCACGCACACACACTCACTTTCTCTCTCTCTCTCTCACACACACACACACACACACACACACACACACACACACACACACACACACACACACACACACACACACACACACACACACACACACACACACACACACACGTACAGGATGGTGCAGACTGACTGAGAGATAGGAGATAGAGGAAGAATGATAAAATGGGTAAAAACTTGTTGGAGCAGATAAAAGGTTGTAAATTAAATCTCTGACTTTTTAGCTTGCCGACAATGACAGATTAACTTGCAGTGCGCGCCCTGTGAACAGTAAATTAATTGTATAAAAATGCAGTTTGAGCATAGAAATTACCAATTAGAAATACCACATTGAACATTAAATTGCTGGACAATTCTTCCATTACCAGCATAAAACTAAATCTGCTGTTATAGGCATCAATACGTCAAGCACAATCTCAGTTTTAAAGGTAAAATCTTGGAAGCGAACGACTAAATTGTTCACATGCTTACTCAGGTGAATTTGGAGTGTAAAAATCAATAGAAAAACAGGTTAAACCCAGCTGAAAATGTACTCTCTGAGTGCACATTTTGAGGCAGTTTGCCATAAATATACAAAAACAACTTGATGACTAAATTCGGTACTGTAGCTTTGGAGTGAGGAGTCTGGACACTAAAAATCCCATTTTCTTTGAAATCAAAGGAAAAACGCTTTTAACTGTGTAGACTCATTACTCCAAACCTCATCCTTTGTCCTGCACCTGTGTGAACAATGCGCCCAATTTTCCCCCTCAACTTAATCATGCACTGTTTCGTTTCCATGTCTCAGGTGAAGACAGACTCCCTGAGCGCCCGCTACGAGGCGGTGAGCCAGAGCCATTCGGAGCGCTTCTCTGCGCTGGAGCAGGCCCAGGTGCTGGTGGCCCGCTTCTGGGAGACACTTGAGGAGCTGGAGCCCTGGCTGGGGGAGACCGAGGCCCTCATCAGCCAACTGCCCCCGCCCGCCATCGACACCGAGGCCCTGCACACACAGCAGGACCAGATGAGGGTGAGTGAGATATTGTATCGAATCGAGAAATCGCGATACATAGTCACGATACTGTATCGTGATACAAGGAGACAGTATCGTGATAGGCCCTTACAGAATATGTTACCCATCAGTCAAGAAAACAAATCACATGATATGGTGCTTCCAAGCTCCAATTTTTTATTTCATCATCATTATTATATTTAAACCTTTTAAATTATTAGTCGCCTCTTGTAACCTATTCCACCTGTAAACTATCATAGTTTTTATTCATAATTTTATTTTATAATGTTGGCAAATGTGAAATCGTGGGGTGTATCGAACCGTAGGTCAAAAATCGTGATACGAACCGAATTGTGAGTGTAGTGTATCGTTAAAGCCCTAGTGTAGTATGAACAGTGTGTATGTGGCACACAGTGTCGTTAGTAGAAGGTTTGAGTGTATACAGCGTGCAAGGATACAAAGATTCGGGTATGTGTGTTTGTCATATACATTAACACTTTTTTAACAATCAGATGTAAGGGAACGATTCGCTGTTGCAAAAAAAATATTGTCTGTGTGAATTTATTCCAATCTTTAGGAACAGTTTAAAAAGCAAATGGCTTGAGAAAAGTGTATGCAGTGTCTTCACTAAGCAGCGTGTCTTGGTAACTCTTTGGGAAGACAGTCACCAGTGTTTAGTGTATTTGATGTTGTGAACATGATGTCTAGCTGTGTACATGACATGTACTGGACACTAGGGGTACTTGGTCATTATACTCGTACTTGTCAAACACTTGCCAATACCAGGCACCGATACTGCTATTCTGCGAAACAACGCAACATCTCACCACGTTCTGTTGATTTGAAAGCAGCATGGGGGAAAAAGTGCCACCTCATACATTTACTAACATTTAAATCTACATGGAAATGGACAATAAAACATAAATCGCAGGTGGAAAAACAATGCATTTATTTTCATTGTGTGTTAGGAGTAAAAGTATCGTATCGGTACCTGGTATCGGCAAGCACTTGTATCTGCTGTATGTATCTGTAAACATTGGCCTCTTTTCTTAGAAGTGAACAAATGTATAACCATAGCACAGTAGCTGTGCATTAAAGTCCACAGTAGCACTGGAACCACTGTCCAAACAAAAATTCAGGAATAAAAGTAATTTATGGGGTTTGCCACTACGTACCTTGTAGAGAAAAGAAAGCAGTCCACGGCATGGGGTGGTGTACCTCCATGCTAACCCAGGATTTGCTTTGCTTATTTTAGTGGTTCATGGTAGATTGGGCTGAGATGGCTATCTGTCGGACCATTACTGCTGCAGACTAAACACACACTGTGGTGTCCCTCCACTCAATCTCCCCATCTCTATTTCTGTCTGTCTCTTTCTCTTTCTTGCTCTCTCACTCTGTCACTCTGTCACTCTCTCTCTCTCTCCTGTCTCTCTCTCTTCACCCGGGGGGGGGAGGGGGCGGGGGGGGGGGGGGGGGGGGGGGGGTCGTCTCTGTCTCTCACCCTGTCTTTCTTTCTCTTTCTCTCTACCCCTTCTCTCTCTCTCTCTCTCTCTCTCTCTCTCTCTCTCTCTCTCTCTCTCTCTCTCTCTCTCTCTCTCTCTCTCTCTCTCTCTCTCGCTCTCTCGCTCTCCCCATCTCTTTCCATCTCACCATCCTGCAGCTCCTGAGGGAGTCCATCGCGGAGCATAAGCCGCACATCGACAAGCTGCTGAAGATCGGGCCGCAGCTGGCCGCCCTGAGCCAACAGGAGGGGGCGACGGTGAGGCAGCGCTTCACCACGGCCGAGCAGCGCTACCTGGCCATCAAGGACGAGGTCAAGGGTCGCGCCGGCGCGCTGGACGAGGCTGTGTCACAGTCCACACAGGTACAGTGCCACGTTCGCCACTCACGTCCACGTTCACATGCACCCTCACTTTCATTTCAAGACTGAAAACATAACAGTTGTCCTTCACTGTAGTGTCTAGCCAAAATATGCTTTTCACAAAACGCTTAAAGCCAGCATCTGATCATTATTTATTGCTACTCTGTAACCATGGAGATAGCCATCACCTTTGTTTTGTCTCATTTTTTAATGTCTGTCTTGTGTTGAATTTTAACATCAATCTAAATGTTTAGTAGGAAGATATGTTGTGAAGTTGTGGCTTTTTATTTTTATGGATTTGAATTTCATTTGCTGCTCTCATCTTGTCTCAGTGTGCGGGTTGTGTTATATATCGCACTCACTATTACTCATTTGATGTGTAAAGTTAACCCACGACCATGTGTGCTAAATGTAAAAAAGACTAAAAAGTTGTCTGGTCAGTTTGCATGCCGTTGTTCTAACTCACTATTGTTGTCTCTCCACATCCACATCCACATTCACTTGTCCCTAATTTGACACACGTGTCCTCCTCTGTTCTCCAATATGTACCAACCTATCTGCCCTCTCTAACCCCCAACAACCCCCTTCCAAAATACTCTCTTCCAATCCCAAACTCCTCCATCCTAACCCCCACCCCAAATCCAACTTCCTGCATCCATCCTTCCTCCCCTCCTGCATCTATCCATCCATCCATCCATCCATCCACTCCTCCACCTCCTTCGTTCCATTGATCCACCCATCCCATGTGATGCACCTGTCGACTCACCTCCCTCCTCCACTGGATGTGTATGTGTGTTTGATGTGTGATGTGCTCACCCACCACCACTCATCCGCCTACCCACCCACCTCCATAACTGCTAACTGCCACCACTCCCACCCCAGCTGGTAGAGGTAAGAAGGCCACCATGCATTGACTCGCTTTACATCGAAACATGCACGCACGCACGCACACACGCACACACACACACACACACACACACACACACACACACACACACACACACACACACACACACACACACACACACACACACACACACGTACGCACACACACACGTACGCACACACACATGTAGGCACACGCGCGTACACTCACTTCATCATTGCCCATTTCTATCTCTTAATCAGACAGCTCTGCACCTGACCTCAGTATGTCAATGCTGGGACTCCAACATAATTCAATGCACACACACCACACACGACACACACACACACCACACACACACACACACACACACACACACACACCACACACGACACACACACCACACACACACACTATCATCGCCCATTTCCATCTTTTTATCACACAGTTCAGCACAGACGACCTCAGTGTCAATGCTGGGACTCCAACATGCACATAATTCAATGCACTTAATTGTTGACTGTTGGTTTAATTTTTTATTTTGAAATAGGCACCACTTCAATGATTAATTCAATGCTTATAGTGTGCGTAGTATGCATATTTATTTTATAGTATGTATGCTAGTGTGCCAAGCACTTTGCTCATGTTTAGCTTGTGAGTGTTGTTTCCCCTCAAGCTTTAAACGCTCAAGAGTATTTTTGTTTGCCGGTTTCCCTATGAGAGTCCCTGCGTTTGTGCCTCCTGTGTGTGCGTGCGTGCGTGTATGTGTGAGCATGCGTACTCGTCTGTGTGTGTGTCTGTGTGTGCTTGCGCACTGGTGTGTGTGTTTGTGTTTGGCCTTGACTCCTTTCTCCTCCACTGTTCCCTCTCTCTCTCTCTCCTTTCTCCTCCACTGTTCCCTCTCTCTCTCCCAGTAAGTGCCTGTGGCAGCTGGTCCCCTGTGGGACTTGTGGCTGTTTGCTCAACACAGCGCTGCATCCCTTTACCCCCCTCCGTTTCCCTCTTTCCTTCTTTACCTCCTCTCCTCTACTCATTCCCTCCTTTACTTTCCTCTTGCCTTCTCTCCTCTCTCCTCTCTCCTCTCCTCTCCTCTCTCCTCCTCTCCTCTCTTCTCTCCTCCTCTCCCTCCTTTCTTCCTCTCTTCTCTCCTCTCCTCTTCCTCTTCTCTTCCTCTCCTCTCTTCTCTCCTCCTCTCCTCTCCTCCTCTCCCTCCTCTCCTCCTCTCCTCTACCCACCTTGCTTTTCTCCTCTCCACTGGAGGTGCTCCTCTCTCCACTGCGGTGTGATGCTGGCGCCAGCAGAAACAGCTGGGTCCCGCTCCGCAGTCTCCCAGGACAAGTTTTAAATTAACCTTGAGACGTCGGTTACACCTTTTCCCTGTGGCATAGCTAGACCCACAAGCACGGCAAGAAATAAACAAGGAATAAATAAATAAATGAATAATGAAATAAATAAATATTTCTTACAGACACTCCTCTGCCTGCCTTGCAATCTAAATGGATAAGCACAATCTAATGAGGTGCCTCAGGCAAAACCAGTTGAGAGGCAGGCTTTGAGGTCTGACCCGCAGGGTGAAGGACCCTAGCCCTATCCCTAAGGGGAGAGAGATGGTATGGATGTGAGTGGGTGGATTGTGCTGTGGCGCAACGGCTAGAGCACACACACACCGTGCAATAAATGATTCATCATCTTTGTAAAGTGTCCTTGGGTGCTTTGAGCGACGCTTGAACATTTAAAATTAAAATAATTATTAAAAAGTATATCCACATCATTATTGTTATATTGTGACACGAATCGAATCGTGCCCAACCCGTTTTCCTGTCATTCTCTCTCCCACTCACTTCCTCTCATTCTAATCTCAATGTTAGTCAACAAAGGCACAAAAGGTCCAAAAATATGGTTCATATACAGAGCACCCATATCATGACTGGTCTGCACCCACGGTGTGACCCAAGTGAACTCCCAAACTCACCTCTCGAACTTGCTCTTGCTCACCAATGTCTGCTCTCTTGAAGTGTGTGCGGGTCTGTGTGAGCGAATGTGCATGTGTGTGTGTGTGTGTGTGTGTCTCTGTCTGTACACTATTTGTGCAGTTGTGCAAAGGGCCCAAGTATTATCAACTCTCTTGAGTGTAACTCCTCTCTTCTCCCTACGACAATTGCACTGTATTGTCCCTATGTCCTCATGTAATTACAGGTTTCAAATCAATGTAAGAGTCTTAATTAACCATACCATTGTATTCTCCTCAACATCTACATCTGTAAAGGGGCCGATGACGTTTTAGTAGTAGCACACGTCAGCCCCCCCCCCCAAAAAAAAGGGCCCATAGACTGCTATTGTATTCATATTCAAAGCCATACAAAACGATCTCACAGTCCTCTCCACCCTCTCCACTCCACTCCGCAGTTTCACGACAAGATGGACCCCCTGCTGGAGACGCTGGAGGGGGCGGTGCAGCGTCTGCGTCAGCCCCCGCCGGTGGCCGCCGAGGTGGACAAGATCCGCGAGCAGCTGGCCGAGCACCGGGCATCCGGTCTGGAGCTGGACAAGCTGCTGCCCTCCTTCAGCGCCCTGTGTGGCCGCGGAGAGGAGCTTATAACCAGGGCATCGCACGACGACCCCGCCGCACAGGGTGAGTGTGGGTGGAGTGATGGACGCGCACGCGTACATACGCACGCATACATACATGCACGCACGCACACAGACATACCTGTACACACTCTCACACAGACACACACTCTCTCACACAGACACTCTCTCTCTCACACACACACACACACACACACACACACACACACACACACACTCTCTCTCTCACACACACACGCACACGCACACGCACGCACACACACAGGGCCGTAACCAGACATTTTGAAATACAGGGGTCAAATACTTAGAATGCTTCAAACACTTCAGTCAAACCCTTAAGTTTGTTTTCATTAATCACTTTCTTGAGGATAAATGGGGGTGGCGTATATAGAGTGAATTTATCATTGTTGATCATATATCAATTTTCATCATAGATACATTTTACATTACTGAACAAAATACAGAGGACATGACTTCTGTGTCCTCAATGGTAGCTATGGCCATGAATACACACCCTGTCTGGATGGAGAGATGGACACACACACACACACACACACACACACACACACATACACACACACACACACATACTGTACCCCTTGCGCCTGCGGGGAAGAGTTTATTACCATAGCTCGTACAATGACCCGGCCATGCAGAGTGATTCTGGAGCATTGGATGGATGGATGAATGGAGACGCATGGACATACACACGTGCGAATGCATATACACACAGATATGAACATGTGAGGTGGGGGGGTGGCTGTACACATGTGTGTGCGCGCGCACACACACACACACACGCATAAATACATACATACATGCATACGCGCGCACACACATACACACATGTGCGCGCACACACGTGATCAAACCACCCAGGGTGAATGAAATATGAACACACACACACACACTCCCACAAATTCAGTCACGCAGCCATCTCGAGCTGGAGAACCATGAATACTATACATATTAACACACATGACCCAGACAGGGTGTGTTAAACATGAATACACACACACACACACACACACACACACACACACACACACACACACACACACACACACACACACCCCTACATACACACAAACACACACCTACATACACACACACACAGACAAAAAGCAGTCCAGGTTAATTTAAGCATACACGCACGCGCACACACACGCACACGCACACACACACGCATCCATATGCATACGGTACAAACACTCTTGAACATGTGCCCTAGCCACCCAGGGTAGCTTAAGCGTAAATGGAACCAAATGCATAAACATGCTAGCGAACACATGACCTTGCCGCCCAGGGTGACTTATACATATGCATGCACACACACACACGCCTGTATGCACACACACAATCACCCTGCAATATGCATGCAAAAACACATAGAGATGCATAAATGACATGAATTACCCTGCTACACGGGGTGTGTAGCACACGCTCGGGCACACACACACACACACACACACACACACACACACACACACACACACACACACACACACACACACACACACACACACACACACACACACACACACACACACACACACACACACACACACACACACTAATGTGTACATGCACACAAATGAATGAAGCAAGGCTATGAGCACCGGGCAAGGCATGCCTGCAAAAATGGTTACACAAATAGACGCAAGCACGCAAGAGAAATGCTTTAAAAAAGCTATATACCTAAGTGGGACAGAGCCATGCATTGTGGATTGCAGGCAGCATCAATGTACACAAATAAATGTGCTTGTCCATAGATCTGTGCATTTGTGTGTATTATTGATTAATTTAGGGATGACTCTTTCCCTTAGTCCTGGATATTTGGCATGTTGTTTGAGGTGACGTATTGACATTTTTATTACAAAATGTTCTAGCGATTCGCTGTCTGATCCTTTTTCACAAAGTCCATCTTAAAAGCTTGAACAGTCAAAAACCTCAGCCTTAAAGGCATTTCGATTTTGGCACGGGGTTTGAAATGTCATTCACTTTGCAGCTTGTCTGAGCTGTATCTGCACTCAGTGTAGTGTAGTGTAGTGTAGTGTCTCTGTTGTTCAGGGAGTCCCACTTGTGTTACCAAACTGGGCACGTGAGGCCAGAAAGAGAGAAGGGAACGCTTCACTGGATCACTTCTCCAATTCTAGTGAAAAACGGTGCTCATCAAAAAAACGTAACATAAAAAAGACTTTTTTGACAAAACTCTTGAGGCACTTCTTACTAAAGTTAAAAACATTTATTAAACTCTGACTACATGCCAGTGTTAACATCATCACCCTCCACTGGTGCGGTCGCTGCTGCTGTGGGATGAGATCCGTCAGCGGACGAGGGAAGGACCATGAGGGGAAGAATTGTAATCATGTTTTTACTTGCTTACTTATTTTTCTATCTTTCTTTTCAAATCTTCTCTTCCTCTAGCGGTGCGTTCTCGGCTGCTGCGTCTGCGCTCGCTGTGGGATGAGATCCGTCAGCGTGCGGAGGAGCGCGAGGGGAAGCTGCAGGACGTGCTGGACCTGTCCGGGAAGTTCTGGTCCGACATGGCGGCGCTGCTCAGCACGCTGCGCGACTCCCAGGACATCGTCAGGGAGCTGGAGGACCCCGGAGTCGACCCCTCGCTCATCAAACAACAGATCGAGGCTGCAGAGGTACGAGATGGATGGATGGATGGATGGATGGATGGATGGATGGATGGATGGATGGATGGATGGATGGATGGATGGATGGATGGATGGATATTGATGGTTGGGAGAGAGAGAGAGAGAGAGAGAGAGAGAGAGAGAGAGAGAGAGAGAGAGAGAGAGAGAGAGAGAGAGAGAGAGAGAGAGAGAGAGATGCATAGGGCGCCATCAAGGAATTAAACGCGCTTATACTTTACCGTATGTATGTATGCATGTACTGTACGTTTTTGTATACTATATAGACATATTGTGTGTATTTGGATGTCTAAATTATCATGACACAAGCAAAATAACTCATATGGTGTAAAAGTACTAAGTAGTAATGATTTCTTACTTTCAATCACAGAACTGATTTCCCACACCATGCCTTAGATCTTTCTGCCCTGCATATTGTGCTAAAATATTTTATGACGCTCATCTGATTCCAGCTTGGTCATTTTGTCTTTACTTTGATCTGGCTCCTCTGGTCATTTGTCTATGCTCTGCTCTGATTGGTTGACAGGCTATTAAGGCGGAGACCGATGGCCTGAGGGAGGAGCTTGAGATTGTGAGGACCCTGGGAGCTGACCTCATCTTTGCCTGCGGAGAAACTGAGAAGCCAGAGGTCAAGAAGACCATCGATGAGGTCAGAGCCCTCACATGACATACATTGACAATGTATCACGGGATGACAAACCCACTACATGCAAATACTCATCTCTGTCTGTCTCAAAATAAAAGGCAGAACTGTGCTGGTGCCCGTTCCTCCATCTCGTCCCTCATATAAGACATTGAAAATGTATCGTGTGATGACAAACCCAGTACATAGAAATAGCCCAAACTCCTATGTGTGCAACTTCAGTACTTAGCTCGTGACTTTTCCCCCAGATGTGAAGACCCGAACAATAGACTCCTTGTTGTTGTCTGAGGCACGCTGATTTTATTGAAAAGTTAAAGGGTTATCAGATAACGCTTTCACATTCCGACTGCAAAACAGCCTTCATCAGGGCAAACTTTGGTACATCTTACGAAGCTGCTTTTCGAGTGGATTCCATGTCATATTGCATAGTGACATAGTGGGTGCAAGTAGTGCACAGCTGCGCAGAAGACAGTAATCTGTGACAGTTTTTGGTTTTAGTTTTAGTTTATTAGGATCCCCATTAGCTGGGCGCAGACCTAGCTACTCTTCCTGGGGTCCAACAGTAAAATCACACACATTGAACTACACTGTATCTGGTGGTTCACATTTTCTTCTCCCAAAATACATTCAAAATGCATTTTGCTGTAATACAAAGGACCACACACACCCCACACGACACATACTCTGAATTCAAACTCTGAACTCAGAATCATCTGTATGCCCACTGGCGCAGAAGAAATGAATCAATGAGGGAACTACATCCCATCACCTCAGTTCCTCTTTTTGTAAAATAACACCAACTAATCAGGACATGCATTCAAACACAAACAGGCATTTCAATTCATTGCTGATTATTCACCTCGAGGAGAGAGCCGTGGGAGAGAGTCCAAGCCCATCTGCTGGCGGTTTTGCTGAATGCACTCTTGTTTTGTGTGTCGTTTCCTCAGATGAATGCGGCGTGGGAAGGCCTGAACCGCACTTGGCGCGAGAGGATGGAGCGACTGGACGAAGCCATGACCGCTTCGGTGCAATACCAGGACGCTCTGCAGGTCAGTCCATGGCCCAGCATGCATTGCTTTTGACCGTGTGTGTGTGTGAGAAGGGGGGTGCCCCATCATCAACCACATGTGTTATGTGATGTTAATGTCTTAATATTTCTGTTAATATGTCTATTTTACTAATATTACATGTGTTAATATCTGTGTGTGTGTGTATTACAGGGCATGTTTGACTACCTGGACAACGCTGTGATCAAGCTGTGTGATATGCCCCCTGTGGGGACAGACCTAAGCACAGTCAAGCAGCAGATTGAGGAATTGAAGGTGAAACCTCCTTTCGAGCTCTCTCTAGTAAACTCAGCAGACTTTCAAACAGATATTTATTTTGTGCTTTAAAGAGACAGTTTCTTCAAGTCTGTTGTATGTATTTTCATTCATATTGTGTAGATCTCACAGCTCAGAGATCACATTTTTATACCAAAGGTTTCTTTCTCGAACTTAGAGTTATGGTCATCAAGAGTAAAAGCTTTTTCCCTTAAATCAACAACTGAGTTGATATATGAAAATTACATTTGAAGAGCTCTTTTCCAAAACGCTATATACACCATTTTTGACTTTTTGCATTTTAATATTGGAATTGACTGCTAAGACGTCCTATAATCTATATGTGAATTCTTGCCATTCAAATGTTTTCAGAACATACTTTTTAAACCTCTATAAAATGAATTTTGCAATGCAATTCAATGGAGAGCCCAATACAAAAATGTCAATTTCCCAACATTCTATAAAATGGATATATCTCATTTTGGAAAAGAGCTCTTCATTTATTCCAAACACTGTTGCCTTTAAATCCTTTCCCTTCCCCTTCCCCTCTCCTCTACAGCAATACAAAGTGGAGGTGTACCAGCAGCAGATCGACATGGAGAAGCTGTGCCACCAGGGGGAGCTCCTGCTCAAGAAGGTGACGGACCAGGCCGACAAGGACATGATCCAGGAGCCGCTGACCGAACTACGCCACCTATGGGACAACCTGGGAGACAAGATCACAATGAGACAGGTACGCTATGGGAGAGGGAGGCATCGATTTTCACATTGAGGTGGTGTTCCCCATATATAATAGTAAAGTTTGAAAGATTGACTCTGACTGTCTCTCTCTTTCTCTGGTTTGGAGGTGGAGTGGGGGCTTTATTAGGATAGCACAGGGAGGAGTGGGACAGGAAATGAGTGTGCGACAGAGACAGGGGAGGATCAGGACATGACCTCGGGTCGGGATCGAACCCGGGTCCCCCACCGTAACAGTGCAGTGCCTTACCGTTTGAGCAAAGGCTGAGGCCTCTCTCTCTCTCAGAACAGGAATGACCAAATTGCTTCATTTAATGATACATGTACACTATTCCTTCAGTGTTAGGGTTGGTCTGTGATAAGATACCTCACAAAATGGAACCGTTTTTTCATACTGAATTGTGCAACACATCATTTTTACATCCAGCCGACTTGTATTATCCAAACATAAAGACGAAATGAAGAAATCACAGTACAGCATTTTTACCACAAAAAAATGCACATACCCCCACTCTGCAACAGCGAAAGCTAATTATACGGCGTGTGTAAACATGACATATTGTATCGGCAGTAATTATGTCTGGCTAGGGGGAGAGTATTCTCAGGAGGGCAGGCGGATTATCAAGTGAGAGATGATTATTTTTTTTCCTCTCGGGCACATGTTCAACAGAGCTGCTGCTGCCACTGTGTTCTGTACAGTATGTGTGAAAGAGAGGGGTGAAAGCGCGTGTGTGCATCTGTGCGTACATGCATGTGTGAGTGAAAGAGAGAGACCTGTTTAGAGGAAGGTGTGTGTGTGTGAGCGTGTGCATGTCTGTCTGTCTGTCTGTCTGTCTGTCTGTCTGTCTGTCTGTCTGTCTGTCTGTGTTCGGGGTTAATTACATTACAGGGTTCGTACGGTCATGAAAAACCTGGAAAAGTTATGGAATTTGAAAATTCAAATTTCCAGGCCTGGAAAAGTTATGGAAAACGTATTTTTGGTCAAAAGTTTTGGAAAAGTCATGGAAATCCATCCAGTGTTTCATCAATTATCTTTATGAAGTTGATGCCACGGCGTAATAAAATCTAAATGTCCGAGTTCTCGTGGAAATGTTGTCTACCGCCTGCGTCTGCCTAATCATATGTTGCCAAATTGAGTGGGTTTCAAATAACGCATGTTGTAATGGCTCCAGGCGGATTTCAAGCGTTTTTGGCGCTAGAAATCAGTCACACCTGTCAACCCGCCTCGTAACGCGCGAGCTAGATATAGTGTGTGCGTGGTGGTGAGAGGTGATCATCGCTCTAATCCTAGAAAAGAAATGTGGCTCTGTACGATATTACAGCATGTCGCGAAGTGTTACTTCAACAATGCGCGGCTTAACTTTCTGAAAAGATGATCAACAATGGCCGGAGAGGACGAAAGTTGTGATGTGTCCGTCCGATATGGGCGAAGCAGCGGCACTTGTTAGCCACCTGAAGGGCAAGATACAGCAGGCGGTTACCTCCTCAGCTACTAACAGGTTAGCAGTTATACGCGTTTTAAAATATTTAGCGGTTCCACTGAAACGTAGCTAATGCCAAAAGGAATACAATCCTAAGACCTGTTTGGTCTTGGTTTAATGTGCCAGATAGGGCACCAAGCGAACCTTTATGCTTTCGGTAAGCCCCGAGATTTTGATATTGATAAGCAATGCACCTGCTGCCTGCGAGTGAACTTGTCCAGTGTGCTGAAAGATTACTAGTCTAGGCAGAATTTCAGAAAATGTGCTTATTTAAGGTCCTGAAGGCAAATCATGTTAATTTTTGGTATACAACTGATTTAGGGGTATTCAAGGGTGCTGAATCCAAATCTGCTGTATACCGGGCGCAAAAATGTACGGAAATGCCTCAAACGGGCAAAATCCAATATGGCCGCCGACACCAGGTTAAAATCTCGCAATCCCTTTTCTTTTTGACTAAACAAGGTATGAATATGAAAATAAGACTTATTTTTAAGTTTTCATATATGGGGAACCCCATTCTGTCATCAGATTTAAGGTCAGATTTGAAGAAAATGCTTATATAATTGACTGGCAGCTTTTTTAAAACAGGGAGTCTCATATTGTCAATGATTTTTAGCATTATGATCAAACTTTCAAGATCCACAGAAAATAATGTCTGATGTCTTTGTGAACACCAATACTGCCAAAAACTGCACTGAACTGTCTACTTTCACCTGAAAAAAGAAGTTTGTGTCTACCTATTTTCATTCTTTAGTTACTGGCAGTAGAACATGGGATGACACCACCAAAAAAACACTGTTTTTTGACCGAAAAATGCTACACTTCTGTGTCCATATTTTTGCTTGCAGGATAAAGTGTCTTTTTAGTGTTCATGTTTGGTTTACAGCATTTCCATGAGTTTTGAAAGATGCTTAACTTAAATCTGCTGTATATCAGGCTCAAAAATCCCATAGTACCTCAAAATGAAGGAATCCAATATGGCCGCCATCACCAGAGATATACAGTACATGTCTGTGATTAAACAAGGTCATCTCTTAAATATATTATGCCAGCTATAGGTTTTCATACATGGGGAATTCATTGCTGTGCTCGGGTTTAAGATTTGGATGAAAAGACATGATTTAGACCTGCATACATGTTTAAGACTGTTAATAAATTGATAATTTATATTGGAATATTTCCCCAATTTCAATTTAATCCGGCATTAATTAAATGTATTGGTCTTAGATAACATATCTTGTTTTCGAATAGGCCCCCGGTAGAGTCCATTACAATACGAACACTGTCACTGAAAAGACAACACTTACTACCCACATACACTACATTCACTCCCTGTTGCCACTCTTAATGTAAATAACAATCAAGCATAACATTGCAATGTTCGGACGGACCACACATTGAGAGAGTACATACACACACAAGTGTGGCAGAGAAGACATTCTTATTGGAACACCAACGTACACATACGTACGTATACAGGCGCTATAATATACACTCAGGCAGATTTCAATTCAATAATTGAGGCATTATACCATGATGAAATGTTTCCATCTCAAACCACGTCCCATGCTCCCATCTTTTCAACCATAAAAGTAAGTGCACACACGAGTCTGCCTAAATAATTCTTTTTATACAACTTTACAATGGAAATCACTGTTTGCCAATTTTATTGATGTGCTCTATGAATAAAGGAGGATTGAGTGGTGAGCTGATGTGTAGAATAGAATAGAATAGAATAGATTGGAATAGAATAGAATAGAATAGAATGGTGTATGTCACTATGCACATGTTCAATGAGATTGAACGCAACACACTTCAGAGCACACATTTAATTCACAAAACAGTTTTGGTGAGCAGAATATACAATTAGTAGTGCCAAAAAACCATGAACAGAGCAGAGAGTGCATACGGTGTGTGTGTGTGTGTGTGTGTCTGTGTGTGTGTGTGTGTGTGTGTGTGTGTGTGTGTGTGTGTGTGCGTGTGCGTGTGTGTGTGTGTGTGCGTGTGTGTGAATATATACACAGAGGACATACTCGTGTATTGGTACTCATGTCATACTCATTGGTATCCAAGAGTTATTGCATCAATTGTCTTGCTCAATGTAGATATTATAGTAGCGGTGGCCCACTCTGCAAACACAACTATTTTACATTGTGCTGTATCAATTAGTCTATTGCAGAACACCAGATGGATGGTAAGAGATCAGTGGATTGAGGGATACCAATGAATGGTCATTCTGTGCATGTGCGTGTGAAATGTGGTTATGGCCCTTTGTTGAGTTGTTTGGTCCTTGCTTTGACACACCTGTACCAAGAGGACAGCAAGGCAAAGAGCTGCAGACCCGGTTGGAGGCTGTCCTAGATAATGTTTTAGCTCTGTTGATGCAGCAGGAGGATTAGAGAGGGGCTAACTTTTTTCCTCTTGTAGGTGTGCCTCCTGAAGGCCGCAATTATCTCTTTGGTTTTCTTTGCATTCAAAGATACAGAAAGTATTCTCTGTATATCAGACTACCACCTTTTGCTGGCCACAGCAACTTCCATCTGGAGCTACGCCATAGGCATAGAGGTCCAAAAGAGTGGAGTTATTTAAAGAAATCCTTGCACTTATGACACATTTTGTGTCACATTTGTCTGAGCTGCGCTTTAACTATTCACAGATTCGAAAAGTGACTCATTGGAGCAGTCATTGTTGCTGAAAGAACTACTTTTTTCACTTAGTCAAAATGTATGGTGGTGAGAAGTTAAATGTGTCACATCTCTGAAAAATCAGTGATCCTGATTGGTTCTACGGTATTGTGGTTTGCGATCAGGGCGAATCCGAAGGATTATAGGTTATCTACTGTACGTGATGGAGTTGTAATCCCATGTTAGCAGGGACGTGCACAGGAATTTCAAAGGGCAGTTGCTCTAACTTGAAGAAAGGGCAACCCCCCCGCCCCCCCCCCCCCCCAAAAAAAAAACCATCAACAATGAGCGGCCTTCAGAATTTTCAGGAAACTGCACCATAGGTATTATTATTTTTAGTAGTAGTAGTAGAAGTAGTATATTATTGTCATAATTATTAATATCTTTTATTGTATAGTATCCTGAATATGCGTACCATATGATATAACATGCTAGTTTTTAAACATGTAGGCCTACCTATTAATCATATCAGAGATGATCAGCCTTATGCCCACCTGCCCTAAATGTCTCCTGATCCACATTTCCTCATGTGTGGTATGTGGCTGCCCCTAAATTAAATGAAATTATGAGAAAAAGTCTTGATAGTTTTTAAACCTGTATCAGTCACAGAGATTATCAGTCTTATGCCTACCTGCCCTATGTGCAGAGGTCTGTGGCTCTGAGTCATCCTCATCTTAAATGAAATGAAATGATGAGTAAATTAATAGGCTAAATATGAGGATGCTTAATCAATTAACCCACTGTCATCTTTATAATCCTTGTAGCAGCCAAAGTAGACTTTAAGTTATAATAAATAGAAATACCGGTAGTTAAAAATTGTTAAAAAGATCATTTAATTTGAATTTGAAATTTAATTAATAGGCATATTCCATGATTAAAATGATGAATATTATATAGGAAAGCTAAAACAATAAGAATTCACAGGTTTAGGTCATTTGTTGGGTCTTTTGTAGCCTATATTAAAAATGTGTACTGTCGCTTTAAGAAAGGACGAGTCGGCTTTCATTTCAGATCGCAAAGAACCGTGGCGTGGGAGCACCAGTTCTTATATGTTGCTCTGAAGCTCCGAGCTTCTCGCAGACTTTATAACCTTTTATTTTCATTACAGATATTTTAGTTAGTTCATGCACATTTTGTAGGCCTATTTCTTGAGAAGAACAGTAAACGTCAGTTATCACGTGGAGTGGATTTATTTCAATTACATGGACATTGACAGTGGAAACAGTAGCCTATCTTTGGGTCGGAGAATAGGCTATATCAGCCTAAGAAAACGCACTTTCCTAGCGGTCTCACCAAGATCAAACCTCCACAATCCTGAAAAAGATTCTCTGCCTCACCTGCACCTGTTCATTTTTTTCGCTGCCAACTCTGCAGAGATGTGCTTCCTAAGCCTGTCACGATATACGATAAGTCAATAAATCGGACGATAACTTTTTACAAGAACGATCACTTTTCTGGCCCCGATAAGTAACGATAAGTTATTTGCGTGATGTTTTGTTTTCCCTCTCTCCCTTTCTCTACCATAGCCGTAAGACTACTGATGGCGCGTTATAGGCCAACGCAGCGCAATGGCGCTTAAATGTTGGTGTAATTTTAAGTTTCAGTACAGTTCTGGTTGGAAAAAAGTGCATTGATCTGGCTACTTGCGTCTTTGAAATAGAACACTGGTGTTCCCGCGCGTCGCTTATAAGCCTCGACAAAGAATCAGCGCTAGAGACTAGGAGCGCAATATTCTTCCAGTCTCAGTCAGCGCATCTGCAACGTTCCTCAGAGAGGGGAATGAACAGCTCCAACACGGAGGCAAATGTTCATTTTGAAACATGCGCAGCAACCCAATATCCGATAGTGGTGCCGTCGCGACAAACTTGCTCTGAGGCTGTTATTTTAAACCTCGCCGAGTTTCCACTATTATTTCAATGCGCCTCCTACCCCGACGTTCGTTGTCTGTTCTTTTTGTGATTTTCGCTATATTTCTTGTTTATTTAGACCTAACAATATGAGTAGGCAGTCCGCAAGCAAATCATGAAGATAAGATTTGTGGATTTAAATCTGTCACACCAGGAGAATGTGAACGGTTGAGCGCGCTACAGGGGAAACAGAGGCATGGCGACTCATAACTCATAAGAATCAATGTATGGGCGTTCATAAAGGGCTTTAAAGTGCGCAGAATTGCAACTTGTTCCAGTCGAGGGTATCGGAGAGAGAGAGAGAGAGAGAGAGAGAGAGAGAGAGCTGGAACTTGTGCATCTGTTCATGCTCTTTTGCTTTTTGCTGATGTTGAAATGCCTTTAACAGGGCTGATTTGGGTTTTGACTGACAATTAGCTAGTAACAACGTGCATTTGTTTGAAATAAGCTGTCTAAGTAATAATTTGTGAATTAACAATACCCCACCAGTAGGTTATTTTACATCACACCATGGATAGACCTATAAGCCATTCAGTGTGCTTGAGAAAGATAAAGAACAGAAAATGTTAGAGACAGACTATATAACTTACCTTAATAATAAATACAAAAAGCCTATTTAGAGCCTATTGTGCTCCATGAGGATGTATTTAAAAACATATATATATCCCCCGCCGTGATGCTTTAAAAATGTGAAGGGGTGTAGTCACATTTTTATTGCATTTTTACGTCATTATATTGTTTGACACATTTCTTCTTGGAGCAGGCGTCAATCTTAATTATTTAAACCTCTGAGTCTGCTGGCCCAAATGTTACATTCAATGTTTCAAGAAGGAAGCCGCACCTTGCATAGCAGTGTTTTTTATTGCACATTATATTGTTTGAAAATGGCGAGAGAGACAATATTATCGATTATCGCAATAATTTTTTGTTATCGTTATCGTCTGGCAAAAATTGTTATCGTGACAGGCCTAGTGCTTCCTTTAGCTAGCCTACCCCCTTAAGTTCTCTCTTGCTTGATAAAACGACATGTCATCTGCATGTTTCTTAGTTGGGTCAGCCTTCCACAAAACAACCTGAGCCATGTAAAACGTTGACTGCAAGCAAGCTAGCTGGCTGTCGTATTCCCCCAATATCTGAACGTGGCACACCCCGGCTGTCAGATTATTTAGGATCAAACGTCCTAAACTCGAGATCGGCTTTAAGAGACATTAATTGTGATCATGTAGTTTAATACTGTGTAGTCTGCTGTGTTTCCAGCTCACCTCAGGCCGTCAGGGCAGTCGCTCTACTCCCACGACATCTTCGACATATTTTGCGTCTCTGCCCTGGTCGACTCGCATGCATGCTTGTTCCCCCCTCCCTCCCATGTAGAGCTGCGCGTGCCCCCCGCATCGCGCATATGCTGCCCCTCCCTTTGCCTATCTCTCGAGGTGCAGGTGAATCTGAATTTGAAAACTTAATTTAGGAAGCTTCAATCAAAAATACGAATTGCAAAGCAAATCAGTTGAAACATGAAATCTTAGCCTATTTTTCCGAGGCATAGGCTATCTACAGCTGGCTGTCGGGTTTTTTGCTACCTAAACGTGGCGCTGGCTGGCTGTCAGATGTATGATAACTAAAAGTTCTAAACTCAACATTGTATTAGAGAGGTTGATTGTGAGCATATTTTGTACCCTAATATGTTTGTAGGGCTCTAGCCGTTTGTAGGGCTCTAGCCGACACCCAGGCATCTTCAAAATCTTTTGTGTGTCTTATAGGCGCTCAAGAGCCTGTCGCGTGCCTCCCCACCGGAGTTGTTGTGTAGCCTACCTACCTCACATCGCTCGTGCCCATTCTCGACGGGTCTGATGAATTTGTATGACTGACTTAAGTCTTTATTGTACAAAACTTCAATCAAAATTATGAATTATAAAGAAATCAAATGATATTGAAATATGAAATTATAATTGCCATATTATTTTCCCCTCCCTTGGAAGGGCAATATCAGCCAATGTGGGCAAAAGGGCCGTTGCTCGGGCACCGTGGGCAACTATGCTCTGCACGTGCCTGCATGTTAGGGATCCAAGTGATAGGTGAAGCTTAGATGATGGAGCACACTGGATGAGAGAAGCACAGTTGTGTGAGGGACACCATGGGGGTGAAGTGCAAGTAAGGGGAAGGCAGCATGATATTGACCATCACTAGGGTTGTGGGTGTGCTCTGACTGTCCCACTTATGATCCAAGCCCTTTGGAGTAGAAGTCAGAGCCCTAGGTTAACTTATTCTCAATTACCTCTCCTCCTCTCCAGTGATTTTGAAGGAGTTGTTCGCTTAAATGCGACAGCTATGTATGCCCAAGACAAATGTATCTTATTTGCAGCAACTGAATGACTCCATGTACTCCATGCCTCTTCTTGCAGATCCAGAGGGGGATGAGGCACTCCTTGGGGCGAGCACAAGTTGTGACAAGTTGTGTGTCTTTTCATGCTTCGTGAATGGCAGATACAGGAGTAGTGGGACTAATGCCCCATTCAATTTCATCCATCCCGTTTCAGTGACTGACAGAAGGACAGGGTAGAGTAGTATGTGATCCTGCCTCAGTACATTGGCTTGATAATGTGGGGGCACAATATGCCATTGTGTGGCTTCTGATGTAGATAGCAAAGACTCTATGACTAGGACTAATCACTGCAAAACAACTCCATTGCTTTCGCTACATCTGTAGCAAAAGTACAATGTAGTGCCTGGTGTTATGTAGTGTCTAAACTTGTAGTGGCCAAATCACTGAGTAGGAGGAGCTTGATAATGATTGGAGATAGCCTAACTATCAAGAAAGTAAATATTTTACAATGACATCAACCTGTGTTTTGTTCCACCTTTCACCTTTCTACCGTTCAAGGATTTAATCTAAACAAGGCAATAAAATCAGCAGACAATAACTTCCCAAAACTAGATATTCATATTAGATGAAGGTACATTCAGGCATACAGACTTATCTGTGTATAGTTTTGTCATAATGGAAGAGGTGGGCTGAGGTGAACACATTTCATTGTGCATAAGCAATTGAAATAAGACAAAACATTTCAATAGAAATTAGCCTGTCAGTTAATTGGCATGAAAAACAATGGTTGTAAACATTCGAGATTCAAGATTCAAGATTAGTTTATTACGTCTTATTATAGGTTTGAAGCCTATAAAGAGTAAAAATTGTTGTGTGTTTTTGTGTCCTCAAAAAGATTTAAAAAAATAAAAAATTAAAAAAAAGAGGGGCGGGGGGTGGATAAAAGGTGCAAAGAAAGTGCCTTGTTGTCTTCAACATGAATTCAGACTACACTGAACTGCCTGACTACACTGACTACCTTTGATCATAATTTTAAATTTGATTACATACATTATTTCCCCATGTATGAAAAGAAAATGTATAGCTACATAATGTTTTTAAGAGTTCACCTTGTTTAATCAAAGATATGTATATCTCTGGTGACGGCGGCCATATTGGATTCCTTCATTTTGAGGCATTATAGGAATTTTTTGAGCCTGGTATACGACAGATTTGAATTGAGCATATTTCAAAACCCATGGAAATGCTGTATACCAAACATGAACACTATAAAAAGGCACTTTGTCCTGAAAGAAAAAATATGGACACAGAAGTGTACTATTTTTGGGTCAGAAATCATTGCTTTTTTAGAGGCGTCATCCCATGTTCTACTGCCAGTAACTAAAGAATGGAAATAGGTAGACACAAACTTCTTTTTTCAGGTGAAAGTAGACAGTTCAGTGCAGTTTGTGGTAGTATTGGTGTTCACAAAGACATCAGACATTATTTTCTGTGGATCTTGAAAGTTTGATCATAATGCTAAAAATCGTTGACAATATGAGGCTCCCTGTTTTAAAAAAAAGCTGCCAGCCAATTATATAAGCATTTTCTTCAAATCTGACCTTAAATCTGATGAGAGAATGGGGTTCCCCATATATGAAAACATAAAAATAAGTCTTATTTTCACATTCATACCTTGTTTAGTCAAAAAGAAAAGGGATTGCGAGATTTTAACCTGGTGTCGGCGGCCATATTGGATTTTGCCCGTTTGAGGCATTTCCGTACATTTTTGCGCCCGGTATACAACAGATTTGGATTCAGCACCCTTGAATACCCCTAAATCAGTTGTATACCAAAAATTAACACAATTTGCCTTCAGGGTTCATCTTTTGGGAAAATTGACCCTGACTATACATGACATCCGTAGTCTATGTGCAGCTGACCGCGAGCCAAACGATTACCAATGTGCATGACGCGCCTGTTTTGGTATAAACGGCAGCGTGACTAGAGTTTGAAAAAGTCATCTGTGTCTTTGTTTTCAAATCAGTCAGATCGTTGTAACATCTCCTTGAGTGGGCGTCAGACTAGAACTATGCCACGAACAGTGTAGTCTCTCTCTCTCTTTTTTTTGTTGCTCCAGCAACGACCACAACAAATGACAACATTATTATTCTTACAGGAGCTTTGGACTGTTGTGCTTAGGCAGGTGTAGTAGGCAGGCCTATGATTTCTTACTTGGGCAGGATGAGCATTTATCCATCTCCATAGAGAGCAGCATGTTGATACAAATGTGTCTTCATGATGATTTCACGACCTAATTTGCTATAGGCTGGCCTAGGCCTATTCATTTTCACTTCTGACTGTACATTAGACAAGCGAATTATATAACATTGGTGAATAATAGCAGAATTAATGTAATACAACATGAAGTATAATGGTTGCTTATAGCTTGTAGTAAAAGATAACCTATAGTATGAATATGTTTATTGTTTACATATTTGTAATATAGGCTATGTAATATATAATATAATATGCCATAGTCTATAGTATAAATATATACAGTAATTACATATTTATAATATAGGCTACGTAATATAGCCTGTAATATAGCCTAATACGCCCCCACCCCCCGCGCGTGATTGGTCATTGGTTTTTCGGTCCTGGAAATTCAGAAAAAGGTTTTGGAAAAGTCATGGAAAAGTCATGGGAAACATTTTTTGAAAAAGTGTATGAACCCTGCATTAACATAATCATTCTCTCTCTCTCTTCTCCTCTCATCTCTTTTCCCCTCTCTCCCCCGTGGCAATGCTGCTGCTGCTGCTGCTGATGATGATGCTGGTTCTGGGTACAGCACAAGCTGGAGGGGGCCCTGTTGGCGCTGGGGCAGTTCCAGCACGC
>NC_085876.1:7619363-7669363 GCF_034702125.1 Engraulis encrasicolus
CGGCGGCGGGGAGGAGGGCCCCGGGCCGGGCGCCACCCAGACCCAGCAGAACCTGGCCATGCTGCAGAACAAGTGGGCCAGCCTCAACACCAAGATGGACGACCGGCGGGTAAGACGGCGCCCCTCACTTCATACAGTGAATGTCAAAAATGCACTATAATTCATTTCAAATCCCATGCATTGGTTTCGCCTTTCAAATGAGCCATACTATGTGTCCGTACCTCAAACAAAAATATGCTATGGCTTTCCAACAAGAAAATCTCACAGCTCTGCTTAAAATGACTTTTAAATAAAAATATACAGCCTACTTGCCTCCCGTGGCGGGAGAGGACCGAGTCAGACAGTGGAGGTGGTTGTTGTTGTGGGCGTGACCATCTGTGTGTCTGCGCACTGCAGCACGCAGCAGAGCCAGCAGACTTAGAGAGTCTCTCAGTGCTAACCAAGCATAGCGAGGCCTTTCTAGATGGCCAAGAGGGATGTGGCCTTGTCTTCTGCACGAATAGTCTCCTTAGCTGATCCCCCCCCTCTGTCTGTCCTTTTTCTTTCTTCACTTTTTTCTGTTTACTTTCCCTCTTTTTTTGTCCCCACTTTTGTTCTTTCTCCTCCTCTTTTTCTTTCTCTCTTTCTCCTCACCCTCACTATGTCCTTGTCTGTCTTTTTTCCTGCTCTTCTCGCTCTCTATCTCTCTCTCTCCCTCTATCTCTCTTTCTCCCTCCCTTTCTCTCCCGCCCTCTCGCTCTCTCTCTCCCTCCCCCCATCCCAGGCTAAGCTGGACGAGGCCGTGTCTCTGGCTACGAGTTTCCAGTCGTCGCTGCAGGACACCATCAACTGGCTGACGCAGGCGGAGCAGACCCTGAACATGGCCCAGCCCCCGAGCCTCATCCTGGACACTGTGCTCTTCCAGATAGACGAACACAAGGTGGACACACGCACACACACACACACACACACACACACACACACACACACACACACACAGACACACAGACACACAGACACACACAGACACACAGCCGAAGCTGAACATGGCCCAGCCTCATCCTCGACACTGCGCTCTTACAGATAGACGAACACAAGGTGGAGACAGAGACATGCAGAAATACATGCACTCAGTTTACAGTGCAGCCCATGCAAGCATACAGCACACACACACACACACACACACACACACACACACACACACACACACACACACACACACACACACTTCACAGAGAGACCGAGGGAGGGGGAGAAAATTATTGGGGGAAAAATGTACATCCTCCCTACTGCTCACATCAGAATTACTGGTAATCAGTGATGTCGGTGATGTATTTCTCATACTGTATTTATTCTCTCTTCTGCACTTCATTGGCCCTCTTTCTTCCCTGCTAACCTCTTTTGCTGTCTCTGCCCCTCTCTCTTTGCCTCTCTCTCTCTCTCTCTCTCTCTCTCTCTCTCTCTCTCTCTCTCTCTCTCTCTCTCTCTCTCTCTCTCTCTCTCCCCCTCCACCCTCCACCTCTCTCCCCCCCTCGTCAGGTGTTTGTGAACGAGGTGAACACCCACCGTGAGCAGGTTCTGGCTCTGGAGAAGGCGGGTTCCCAGCTGCGCTTCGCCAGCCTGAAGCAGGACGTGGTGCTGATCAAGAACCTGCTGCTGAGCGTGCAGGCGCGCTGGGACAAGCTGGTGCAGCGCTCACTCGACCGCGGACGACACCTGGACGAGGCCCGCAAGAGAGCCAAACAGGTGAGCGGGAGGGGGACTGGGTAGTGGTTCTCAAACTGGGGGTCATGATCCCTATGGGGGGCGTGGAGGTACTGCAGGGGTGGCAGCACAAACGGGACTTTGCACAAAAACGAAACGGAATACCACAAGTTAGCAGTTAACATAATTTCCAAACATAATCCCATTAACAGGTTCTTAACAGTATTCCATTTTTATGGTTAGTAAATTAATTTACTTATTCATTAAAAATTAAAATGAGAGCGAGAGAGTGAGAGAAAAGCTGGTGCAGAGATTGACCTTCATTGCCCTACCCCAGATCCTTACAACTGGCACGATTATTCAGGTTGATGATTGTTACCAAGCTTTGAAGAACTTTTTTAGAACACCTCGCAAAAAAAACTGAGAAACGCTGATTGAGAGACTGTCTTTGTCACTTATCAATATTTTTTTTCCAAAATCCATTTCTGTGCAAACATTAACAGCTAAATGAAACATTTATGACCACAAATTACAATATAAGGGCACAGTTCAGTGGGCAGAAAAAGACCACATGTACAGGAAAGGATGTTCATTACGCGGTGGGCTAGCAATTAATGAAGTCACATGGCAGTAGGCAGTCTCACATGAGTTAATGTTCTGGTCTCACAGTGAAAAAAAAGAAAAAGAGAGAGAATATTGTCATTGTGCGGTTGGCAGTTCTGAGGGTCTTGAACTCCAAGACTTGGCTATTTCTGTGTCTTCAAAGCACTCAGAGGTCATTGCTCAGTGGGAGAGAAATGTGTAACGCAATTGCATTTAATTGGGGAAGAGAGGCGTTGCTAAAAATAAAATCATTCTGTGGTAATGGTTTGAGGCTGATTTGTGTGTGTCGTGTGTGTGTGGGTGTGTATGTGTGGGTGTGTGTGGATGTGTGTGTGTGTGGATGTGTGTGTGTGTGTTCTGTGTGCGTGCTTGTGTGTGTGTGTTTCTGCCCGTGTGCGTGCGTGCGTGCATGTGTGTGTGTGTGCCTGTCCATGTTCGTGCGTGCGTACGTGCACGTGTGTGTGTGTGCCTGTGTGTGTATTTTCCTTCCTCAGTTCCACGAGGCCTGGAGGAAGCTGAGTGACTGGCTGGAGGAGGCGGAGAGCCGTCTGGACTCTGAGCTGGAGATCTCCAACGAGCCGGACAAGATCAAAGTGCAGCTGACCAAGCACAAGGTACACTACACTACACTACACAACACTACACTTCATGCTACACACTCTACTCATGCACACAAAGTGCACCACACATACACATACACATACACATACACATACACATACACATACACATACACATACACATACACATACACATACACATACACTACTCCAAAGCACAAGGTACATTATACTACACTCCATGCAACACACTCTATTCATACGCACAAAGTACACCACACATACAGCGCACTACACATGCACGTACATTACTCCAAAGTTCAAGGCGCACTACACATACAGCAGTCATGAACAAAATGTACACCACACGTACAAACATGCTCACAGACAATACAATAACAAATATGCATACACTACTCATAAGGCATAAGGTCCACCACGCACACACACACACACGCACACACACACACACACACGCGCACACACACACACACACACACACACACACACACACACACACACACACACACACACACACACACACACACACACAAGCACAAGCACAAGCACAATGCACACTTCATTCCATACAAAGCCTCTGCAGTGACAAAAATTTAAATAACCCCCATTGTGTAATATTATGTAATGTAGTACAGAATGCCAAGATCTCCCCCCAGGGCTTGGCATACATCAGAGAGCACATTTAGAGGACGTTTTTAGGTTTTTTAGAATCTGTCTGTGATGATTCTTATTCTTAGTGGTAATTGGTTGTGCTCAGTGTCGTGCAGTTTTTAAGTCCAGCTACATACAGTACAAAAGGCCAACATGCCAACCAACATACAAATAATGCTTACTTACGCTTTATAGGAAATATTCTAATGGAAAAATCTCATAACAAAATTTAAAATAAAACCCGTTTTGGAGCAAAGCAATGTACACTACCATCTCTTCCAAAATTCTTAAACAGACAGTTCACCATCTCACCATCTCACCATCTCTCCATCTCTCTATCTCTCTCTCTCTCTCTCTCTCTCTCTCTCTCTCTCTCTCTCTCTCTCTCTCTCTCTCTCTCTCTCTCTCTCTCTCTCTCTCTCTTTGTATCATTCCGGAACGTTCTCAGGAGTTCCAGAGGGCGCTGGGTTCCAAGCAGCCAGTGTACGACACCACGGTGCGTTCGGGCAGAGGCATGCGGGACAAGGCCACCCTCCCCTCCGACACCCAGAAGCTGGACCACCTGCTGGGGGAGGTGCGCGATAAGTGGGACACCGTCTGCGGAAAGAGCGTGGAAAGGTAAGCAACAGGAATATAATAATAACGGTATAATAGCGGAATATTAGCCTGGGAATTCCCACGCTGCCTTGTCTGCCCGTTCCGATCTGAAGAACAGCATGGAAATCCATGCTGCGGTCTTCAACTGAGTTTGAGATTTGAACAACACAGAACAGGGGAATACATTTCAGCACAACACAACAAAATCGAATCAGACAAAATGACACATTGCACTGGGACTCCGTGTGGAGAGGGAAGCACAAGCACAGAATAAAGATGGAGAGCATACACGGCCGTGAAGTACACAGCAAAGAACAGCACAATAAGACAAGCCAAGCTGGTGCATAGTATAGTTAACGTCGCTGCTCACAGCTTTGACTGGGCCAGAGATAAAATAACCTGAAAGCCCCCCCCCTCAATACAATGTAATGAAGACCCAAGTTTGGGCCCCCTCTCTTTAGCTTGACCCGGAACACTTAACCCGGATTTCCCACAGTGTCAGCTTCCCTGGTTACCGTATATGACAAAGTTGATTTGTAGGTTTGAGGTTTGCTGGAGTGGGACACTGTGTGTTGTAAGCGCGTCCAGACGCAAGCACCAGCATGACGGCATAGTGACCCGAGTGCAGCGCAGCAGAGCTAAACAAATCAACCTACCAGGACACATTACAACTAAACAAATCAACCTGGTGGCACAGCACAACAGAGCAGAAGGCACCCCGGTAGAGCGCATCACTGCACTACACTGCACTACACAGCACAGCGCAGCAAAGCAAATCAAGCCAATCCACAGCCAAATCTCACCAGGTTTACAGTAGACTGAGTAGCGTTGGGACTGGGATTGTTCAAACACCAGTGGGAACGCTGTGTGTGGCAACCGTCTGAAGAGGTTAGCAGCACAGAGCAGAGCAGAGCAGAGGAAATGCGGAGCAGCGCAGCACAGCAAAACACATCAAGACTCCTGGAGCAGAGCCAGGAGCCCTCCGCCTCCCAGAGGTGTGCAGAGGTTAGTGTTCACACTGTTCAAAGATCAGGTGGAGGCCAAAGTGAAGATGTGACATTCACGCAACAACAGCACTTCTGGAGGGGGGGGGGGAGCTCAGCACTGCACTGCACTGCACTGCACAGCGCAGCAGAACAAAGCAAGCCCCTACAACAGCCACCGCTCTCCAGGTGGGAAGTGGCTACAGTAGTAACTCTCCAGGTGGGAAGTGGCTACAGTAGTAACTCTCCAGGTGGGAAGTGGCTACAGTAGTAACTCTCCAGGTGGGAAGTGGCTACAGTAGTAACTCTCCAGGTGGGAAGTGGCTACAGTGGTAACTCTCCAGGTGGGAAGTGGCTACAGTAGTAACTCTCCGGGTGGGAAGTGGCTACAGTAGTAACTCTCCGGGTGGGAAGTGGCTACAGTAGTAACTCTCCAGGTGGGAAGTGGCTACAGTAGTAACTCTCCAGGTGGGAAGTGGCTACAGTAGTAACTCTCCAGGTGGGAAGTGGCTACAGTAGTAACTCTCCGGGTGGGAAGTGGCTACAGTAGTAACTCTCCAGGTGGGAAGTGGCTACAGTAGTAACTCTCCAGGTGGGAAGTGGCTACAGTAGTAACTCTCCAGGTGGGAAGTGGCTACAGTAGTAACTCTCCAGGTGGGAAGTGGCTACAGTAGTAACTCTCCGGGTGGGAAGTGGCTACAGTAGTAACTCTCCAGGTGGGAAGTGGCTACAGTGGTAACTCTCCAGGTGGGAAGTGGCTACAGTAGTAACTCTCCAGGTGGGAAGTGGCTACAGTAGTAACTCTCCAGGTGGGAAGTGGCTACAGTAGTAACTCTCCAGGTGGGAAGTGGCTACAGTAGTAACTCTCCGGGTGTTCAAAGGGCTGTAAGGCCTATGTGAAAACAGAAGATGTGACACTCACACAATAGCGCCTCCTCCAGTAGTTGAAAGTGAGAGAGATAAGCACGGCCACAAGCTTGAGCCACAACAGCGCAACAGGGCCGGCGCTGTCCAGGTGCTGAATAGAGGTCTATTAGAAGTCTTATTGGGTGGTCAAAGACAGGAGAACTGGGGCAAACTTACAACACTCCAAATAATCAATAACTTCAATACTTATATCAATAGCAATACGTTCAGATTGGATGGTGTTTTCTTTGTCCCCTTAAGACAAAAAGAATCCAAAGTTTCTATGTTGGGTTCAAAAAAGTGAAAAGAAAGACCTTTTCCCGATTGTAATGCCTCGGTCCAGAAAGGGTTTTTTTTTCTTTTCACTTTTCTGAATTCCTATTAGAGCTTGAGGAATTGGGTGCATTTGCCAGCCCCCCACCAAAAATGCACTTTCATGTACCTAAGTATACTCTCATTTCCAGGATGAATCACTACACAGTGTGCAGGTTGTATCATTTTGGGTCTAATTGGATCTAATGGGGACAATATCAGCAAACTTGCAGTAATGGCAAAACTGTTCTGACACATACTTACGTCACTGTTCAAAATTGCTCAAAAATTCAAAACTGTTCAAAATGATGTCCAGCTTAATGGTCAAACACTACCCACTACAGCACAGTGCCTCCTAGTGACGTGAAAGACTGAATTTGATGTATGCGATATTCTGTAATGACTGTTGTCATCAGAATGCTTAATGGCCATTGTGGAGTTAGTCAGGCTTGCCCATACAGTAATCAAGTACCCATTTAACACTTTGACCTTTTATATTAAAAAAATAATACTCGCTCAAAATGCTTGCCAGTTCTCATAGACTCAGCTTTTTTTCGTGCCTGCCAGAGACTACGCTTAAATAAATGTGCCTCCCTAATCGTGGCATTTTGTTCGACCACATTACCATGAATGTGCATGACTGATGCGAATGAGTGAAGTAGGAAACCCAAGTAATGAGTGTTATGCGAATGTTAAATATTAAGGCGCTTTTTTAATTGGAAGCGCACAAACTAAAACTCAATGGCTCGTGAAAACAGGGACATTAGATCAGAACATAAAAATGGGTTCGACTTGCTGCTAGCTCTTTCTCTCATACACACGTATGCGCTCCTATCTGGGTCTCATTCCTGTCCTCTTTCATTAGCATTGTTGTCATGGACTTAATTGTTTTATTGGATTTATTATTGTTTTTTTGCACTGTTGTTCAGCACTTTGTCAGTGTCCACTGTGATTAAACGTCCTCTATAAATAAACGTCTCTTACTTGCTTGGACAGAAACAAGAAAGTCCCATGGTCATTGTGACACAGCACACATTGAAAACAACAAAATTACGTATGCCTCACCTGTGAAAGGGGGGGGGCAGCTATTCCCTTGTCCCCTGTAGTCAACAGGAGCACTCTGTCACACACACAGGCGTGCACGCTTCCATCTGGTTCCTCCTTTCATTCTTCCCGGTCCCTTGTCTCCGCTTGGCAACACACCTTCATTTTCTTTAGGATCAATAACATTACCGTACTCTAATCTACTCTGCTTTGTGTACTCGTCTCCCATCAGCAGTACAGGCTGGAGAAGGCACTGCTGTTATTGACAACATTATTGACTTGAATTTGTATTGTTTTATTTATATTACAATGTATTCATCCAATCCTTTATTCTTTCCTGCGCTCTGCGGTTGGTGGTCGCGGCTCAGGTGGTAGAGGAGCCTGTTTGGCATCCAGAGGGTTGCTGGTTCGAGCCCAGTAATGTGTCTTTGAGCAAGATACTTAACCCAAAATGTCTACTGGGGGCAGGGTGGTAAGCTGCCAGGCAGCCACTGCCACCGGTTTGTGAATGTGAATGAATGGGGTGAAAATGTGGCATGCAATGTAAAGCGCTTTTGAGTGCTGGAAAGGTGGCATAACAATGCAGTCCATTTGATATTTCACCAATTATTTGTCTCCCGTAGGCAGCACAAGCTGGAGGAGGCTCTGCTGTTCTCGGGTCAGTTTGCGGAGGCGCTGCAGGCCCTGGTGGACTGGCTGTACCGGGTGGAGCCCCAGCTGGCGGAGGACCAGTACGTCCACGGAGACCTGGACCTGGTCACCAACCTCATGGATACACACAAGGTGAGACGGAGACACAGGCAGATGGGACAGAGAAAATGAGATGCAGTACACAAGGAGGAGAAAAGAGAGGAAGACGAGGATGAGTTAGATGGGCATGGAGAGGGAGAAGAGAATGAGATATAAACCAGGTGAGAATTAGGCATTAGAGAGGGGAGAGATCACTACCTGATCGCAAAATGTTTTAAGTCTTTATGAATGTATCTTCATTTGCCAGCCACAAGTATTGTTAGTTAGAATCAACTGTTTCAGTGACTTCACTAAAACAACTACAGTATATTCAGATATTCACATAGAGTATGCTCCCAGTACTCATCTCATAGCGCTGCATGAAGCAAACCCAATTGCTATTGTTTCACTGCAACCACAAAATCTATTTTTTTCCTCAAATATTTAAGTGAAGTGGGACTGCCAGTGTGGGGGGAAAAGGATGTGGTTTATTTGAACAAAGTGGAGCGATGGCTCGTTGTGTATACAACCACTAACTTTAAAAGCCTGAACGTCGCCGATGTAACAAATTAACAAAAAAGCCACTCAACTGGTGATGTGAAAAGCTGTATCCTGTAAAAAAAGAAATCAATAACTACCTCAGCGAGAGTTGTTACAGGGTTACGTGTGTGTGCTCTTTAAGAAATGAGAAACCCTGTTCAGCCATTTTAATCCGAGGGCTTAGGCAACCTTCTGTGTGAAATGGAGATGGAGGAACAGAAGAGAAGAGATGAGAAGAGAAGAGAGGGGGGCCCTGCAGAATTACTGCACTGGGTGTAAAGGAAGGAAGGAAGGAAGGAAGGAAGTAAAAGAGAAAGAGATGGTTGGTTGGGTTTTTTTAATTCGCTAATGGCTTTAGCTTGTTGTCATGGTAACCAACAGGCCTTCCAGAAGGAGCTGGGGAAGCGGACCAGCAGCGTGCAGGCTCTGAAGCGCTCGGCCCGGGAGCTGATGGAGACGGGGCGCGACGACACGGCCTGGGTCAAAGTTCAACTGCAGGAGCTGAGCAACCGCTGGGACACAGTGTGCGCGCTGTCCGTCAGCAAGCAGACGCGACTCCAGCAGGGCCACAAGCAGGTGAGTTGGGAGGCTATCGGCACAACAACTCCGCTCTCATGCAATCACAAAGCATTTTCCTAAATGTTGGCTATGATGCTTGTTTTTTTTAGCAAATTGTGTGCATACCGGGTCTCCTGTTCGAGGTGCCATGGAGGCTTTTTTTTCTCTTTGTAACAGTAGATAATGGTAGATAATTAATAACTAGAATAAACGTGACTGGATAACAGATAAGACACAGTAGCTAATAATACAGATAATACCTGTATATGAATTGGGTAATGATAATTACGCAGATTTTTTCAGTGTCAGGCAGTCTCTGGTCAAAAAGAAAACCCAAAAGGCCTACTCTAGTCTGGTCCACTTATACAATGGCCTATGTGTTTTCTTTCCCTCCCCTCACCCCTGCCCTCTGTTCTCATCCCTCTCTCCACTCCCTTCCTCTCCTCTCCTTTCCTCTCCTCTCCTCTTCTCTCCTCCTCTCCTCCTCTCCTCTTCTCTCCCCTCCTCTCCTCTCCTCCCTTCCCCTCTCCTCTCTCCTCTCTTCTACTCTCTCCCCCCCCCCCTCCTCTCCTCTCTCCTCTCCTCTCCTCTACTCCCTTCCCCTCTCCTCTCTCCTCTCTTCTACTCTCCTACCCTCTCCTCTCTCTCTCCTCTCTCTCCTCTCCTCTTCGGTCCTCCCCTCCCCTCTCCTCTCCTCTCCTCTCTCTCCTCTCCTCTTCGGTCTTCCCCTCCCCTCTCCTCTCCTCTCCTCTCCATCCCCCCTTCGTCCACCAGGCGGTAGAGTTCCGGGAGGCAGTGCAGGCTCTTCTGGAGTGGCTGTCTGAGGCGGAGCAGACGCTGCGTTTCCGCGGCGTGCTTCCCGAGGACGTGGAGACGCTGACGGGGCTGCTGCGGGGCCACCGTGACTTCATGGGCACCGTGGAGGACAGGCGCTCAGAGGTCACCCGGGCCGCGGGGCTCGGGGAGGCCATCCTCACACAGTGCCACCCGGACTCCATCACCACCATCAAGCACTGGATCACCATCATAAGGGCACGCTTCGAGGAGGTGGGTGGGGAAGAGTGTGTGGGCGTGCGTGTGCGTGTGCGTGTGCGTGTGTGTGTGTGTGGGGGGGGTACTTACTGTGTTAATGTGTTACTGAGTGCTTGCATATGCCTGTAGCTGTGTATATGTTCGTGTGTCTGTGTGTGTTTATCTGAGTGTTTAGGTGTGTTTTTGTTATTGCCTGCATTTTGTTTGTCTCGAATACGACGTAATCCAAGCCATACCTCCAAACATTTATATACAAGCGACACAGCAGTTTACATTTCTCAGCTCAAAAATAGAGACTATTCTAGGCCCTCTCACCATATGTGCTCTCCGCTTCCTACAGGTGCTGACGTGGGCCAAACAGCACGAGCAGCGGCTGGACACAGCTCTGAAGGAGCTGCAGAACAACGCTGCGCTGCTGGACGAGCTGTTGTCATGGCTACAGTTTGCGGAGACCACTCTGGTCCAGAGGGACACGGAGCCCCTCCCACAGGAAATCCCTCAGCTCAAGGCACTAATCACAGAACACCAGGTGGGCGGGACATTGTCTTGTTCTGGGATTTTCATTGGTTGATGTCACATCTGAGGTGTACAAACTGTGCACAAGCTACACCGCACTCACAATTAAAAGATGCCCTAAGTGAAAAAACAAACAGAAAATCTTGAAGTAAGAGGTCTGATCACTAATGTCATTGTTCCACATTTTAATGGCCAAGCTACTAAAGTAAAAAAAACAGTGTGTTTTATGTATTATGTACTGATTGATTGAAAACAAACGAAAGGTGTGTTAACTGCTTCTTCCTAAATATTCTGCACCTGTCTGTCTGTCTTTCTGTTGTTCTGCTTGGCATTCTTTCTGTCTTGCCTCATGTTTGCATTTGTGTGTGTATGTGGGCATCTGCGCATGCGTGTGGTTTTTTATTGTTATTTGCAGACGTTTATGGAGGAGATGACCCGGAAGCAGCCGGATGTGGACCGCGTCACTAAGACCTACAAGAGGAAGCCATCCGAGACCTCCGGCCTGGCAGACAGGAGAAGCGCTCGTAAGTCATCTCATTTCTCCACCAAACACACACACACACTTTCTCACTCCCATGCACACATTCACTCACTCACATGCTTGTGCACACGCACTCACACAAGTGCGCACACACACAATCGCATGTACACGCACATACACGCTCACACACATACTCTGTCTCACATATACGTACACACACACACACACACACACACACACACACACACACACACACACACACACACACACACACACACACACACACACACACACACACACACACACACACACACACAGGTAGATATGAGAGTAGGTGAAGTTGATTTGCTTAGTCATGGCCCAGTACACATGATGGATGACGAACCTGCCTCGTTTCATGCTTTATGTCTCTCTATTGAATTTTCACTTCATTTAAAGTCTGTTCCACCTTTCTTTCTGCTTCTCTTTTCCCCCTGTCTTTCTCTGCCCCCTCTCGCCTTTCTCGCTCTGCCCCCTTCTCCTTCCTCATACTTCTCTCTGTTTCTCCTCCCTCCCCCTCTCTCTCTTCCCTCTCTTCCCCCACTCCAGGTAAGCATCATCAGCAGCAGCAGCCGCAGCAGCAGACACCAGTGCAAGTGGCGGGGGGCAACCCTCGCCTGACGCAGCTCTGCTCCCGCTGGCAGCAGGTGTGGCTCTTGGCCCTCGATCGGCAGAGGAAGCTCAACGACGCCCTCGACAGGCTGGAGGAGGTACTGCCAGCATGTTCTTGTCGACCGACTGTCTACATTACCAGAAGCTTTTATCCAAAGCGACTTGCAAATGGGACATACAAAGCCAGTGCAGAATTTGGGTCTATATTGTTTAATAAAAAGTTGATCACAGAAAAGAGAAGGTACCGCAGGCAGACTTAATCACCTAATGGCATATATTACGATGAGGCTGTGTGACAGAAACATAGCGGATAGTGTCAAGCTGGTTAAGTCTTCTGTATTTACATGTAGACACTTTAAGTGTAACTGTACACATTATGTTGTATTGCCGCTAGTAGCTTGCAGAGTTTCTTCTCGTAGCCAGCTGTGGGCTGTGCGCGTTCCCTAATTTCCTATCTGTCCTTGTGGCCCCCAGCTTAAGGAGTTTGCCAACTTCGACTTTGACGTGTGGCGTAAGAAGTACATGCGCTGGATGAACCACAAGAAGTCACGTGTGATGGACTTCTTCAGACGCATCGACAAGGACCAGGATGGCAAGATCACGCGGCAAGAGTTCATCGATGGAATCCTTGCCTCAAGTACGCCATTGAAGCACTTTATACATTACTGTTATTGTACATAATAGAATAGAATAGAATTAATAACCCGTCCCATCGAGCACATACTTATACTGTATAGATATATCAATTTTGTTATGTGTGCTGGACACCTTCATTTCCTTGAGGATTTATGAAAGTTACTGTACTCTACACTTTGTTCAAGAAGTAATTTTGAACAATTTGTAATTGTTTTGAATTTGCTTGTCATGACAGAGTTCCCCACGAGCAGGTTGGAGATGTCTGCGGTGGCAGACATCTTTGATCGCGACGGTGACGGTTACATTGACTACTACGAGTTTGTGGCGGCACTGCACCCCAACAAGGACGCCTACAGGCCCACTACTGACGCAGACAAGATCGAGGACGAGGTAAGGGCTAACGTTACGTTGTGTTGTGTTGTGTTGCGTTGCGTTACGTTACTTTACATCATGTTTCGTACATTTAGCTGACGCTTTTTTTTTCAAAGTGACTTACAAACGAAAATGGAATAGAGCATACTTGCAGTATATCTGTATCGTTAAAGTTATGACAAGGTAGCAATCACTACATTTTAAATTTTAACCTTCTGTATTATGCGCAAGTGTGGTAATGCCACTGAGGCACAGCAGAAAGTGGTGAGGAAGACGGAACTACTGCCAGCAAGCTTCTTGAGACTGCTTTGCCATATGTGGAGAGCAGTTATAGGGACAGATTGGTCAAAAAGGCAGTAGCGTCATTTCACAATACACACATATACTGACGTCCTGCTTTAAGCTCCTGCCTTCTAGTCGCCATTTCAGCTTTCTGTCAAAAAAAGGACAGATTTCTGCTTTATGCCATAGGCAATCAAAGAGCTAAATAAGGCAATGTGCTATTGCGGGTCGCAATGCTGCTTGTTTAATATGTATCTCCTGTTTACGCAATTGTGTTGCAGATCCTTGGGGGCAATGAAGTCTAACTAACTAACTAACTTTACCTGTAATTGTATATGTATATCACTTTTTCATGTGTAAGCTGTAATTAAAATGAAAAGAGAGAAAGCTTTAAACTAGTACAAAATGAAATGGTGAAACAAAGTAGTGGAAATCTGACTAATCGTTCTGTATGTTGCTCTTCCCAATGTCACTTTCTCTCTCATTTTTCTTTCATTTCTATGTTTTTTTGCTCTCTGTCTGTCTCTGTCTCTGTCTCTGTCTCTCTCTCTCTCTCTCTCTCTCTCTCTCTCTCTCTCTCTCTCTCTCTCTCTCTCTCTCTCTCTGCCCAACCTCTTTTTCTCTTGCTTGCTTGCTTGCTTGCTCGCTCGCTCTCTCGCTCCTCATCTGCAGGTCACAAGGCAGGTGGCCCAGTGTAAGTGTGCCAAGAGGTTCCAGGTGGAGCAGATTGGGGAGAACAAGTACAGGGTGAGTACTTTCCCTCTCTCTCTCTCTCTCTCTCTCTCTCTCTCTCTCTCTCTCTCTCTCTCTCTCTCTCTATCTCTCTCCTCTCCCTCTCTCCCTCTCTCTCTCTCTCTCTCTCTCTCTCTCTCTCTCTCTCTCTCTCTCTCTCTCTCTCTCTCTACCCAACGTCCGCCGGGCCTTTCATTCGTTTCATCCAGCTCCACTCCACAGCACAGCTCCACAGCTTTTCACTAGGCCACTGTCTGGAACATAACAAGCACTTAAGTGACTTAAGCTATCATCATCATCCTCCTCCTCCTCATCCTCGCTGCTGCTGGTCTCACTCTCTTGTGAATGACATCACTCGTACCGTCAATGGTTATAGAAGTGTTTCATCTTTTTTTTTTTTTTCATTTGACGTGTGCTGCTGCGCGGGTTTGTGTGTCATGACATCGCCATGGAAACTGTTGCTGCCCACCAACAAAACTAATGACATCATCACTTGCTTTTGTGAATGAGCCACTCACTAGCCAACCAAACGGGCCGCCTGGCCTGTCTCTGCAGCCACCCTTCATCATCACCCACGTCGACCACTCACTCGTCCTCCTCATCCTTCTCACCATCCTCATCATTAACCCGCCGAGTTAATGAGAGTGAAGCAAGAAGCCTCACGCACCTAACTAACCAATCAACCTCCATTGCATTGCGCAGGCCCCTGGATCCATCACGCTTCCTGATAGATCTGTTTTAATGTCCATACAACTGTCTCTTTTGTGAGTTTTCATGAGTTTCTCTGTATGGATGCAGGTCTGTCTGTCTTTGTCTTTCTCTCCAGAGTGTGAATGTCTGAACGTGTACTCTATGTATGTGTTTGTGTGCGATGTCTGTCTGTCTGTCTGTCTGTCTGTTGTTGCACTTTTGGCTTTCTTCTCCTCCTGTCTGCCTCGTGTCTGTCTGTCTGTCTGTCTCTCCCCCACCTCTCTGGCCCCAGGCCCAGTGTAACACTACAGTAGCAGCACTCTAACCTGACTATGGCATAGCGCCCAGGGCGGCAGGCCTGGCCTTGCACTCGCTCACACTCACTCACTCACTCACTCACTCGCTCGCTCCATTCATTTATCCATACTCATCCGCAATCACCTCGCCTGCTCCCATACATCATTATAGCGCAGGAGAGTCGGCTCTTACGGCCCTTAAGGCCCTTGTTAAACAAGAACAGTTGGCAGTCGAGCCTCTGGCAGTCACTACAGAATGTTAAAGAATACATTATGTTAGTTGTTAAAGAATACAGACTGTTGATACACATAGAGAATGGTAAAGACTACATTACCTCCAAATCAATGATGTAATGTACATTTCCCATTCAATACAATGTTGCTATCTCAAGTAAATTCTACATTTCATGATGTTAACATTTAAAGTGAGTCATAAAGACTAGTTTGAACATCCTAAATACATATCTTTATAGTCAGTATTGGAATAGTGTATTTCGCATGTGAAGTGGTCAGACCAAACAGGCTGTTGTCAAAAAGCGTGTGTCCCCTTATATGTTTTATTTCATCCTCTTTGTTTTTCTCTCCTCCCTTTTTCTCTTTTATCTCTTTGTTTTTGTTCCTCCTCCATGTCCGCTGGATTTATTGTAGTTCTTCCTTGGAAACCAGGTAAAGTGACTGTGGCGTGGCGTTGACGTACTAGAGTGTATTTCTGTGTGTGTGTGTGGATGTGTTTGTGTGTGTTTGTTTGTGGTGAGGCCTGTGAGACCCAAGTCCTCCTCCTCCTCCCTGTTCAAATCCACCCATCCATGTGTCCTCCACCCGATGCCCCACCCGCATTTCTCTGGCATGGTCTTCCTTGCCAAGCGGCCCCGCAACCCCTCCCCCGCCCCTGCCTACTCCCTTCATCTCCACACACCCCTTCCCACATCTAACCACCTTCCCCCAAAAACCCTGCGCTGTTGGTCACGCTAAATTCCTCGGACGGTCACGGTCCAGGCCCCGTTTTGGGTGACCACGGCACGTCCTGTTTTGGCAAAGAGGAGACGGCAGACGTACATGCAGCCTGACCCCCTCCTCCACCCCCCCAAACCCCAAATGCTTTCGGGCCTTCATGGGCTGCCCCGTGTGCGTGGGCGTGACAGATGTGGGCACTGGCGGTGGCAAAGCCCACCACATGGTGGTGGAACAGGGTTAGGAGTTGACGGGTGGTGGGGTGGGTTGGGGTGTTTGTAGCGGGGGCAGTCTCACAGGCGTCAGCCACAGCTTTTGTGTGCTGCTGCCGCTCGGCTTTGACCATTTGTATGGAATACTTTCGGGATGCTATGTGCGCGAGCAACAAAAAAAGTGTGGGTTGGTCTGGCAGTAATTCCTGTAAATAGCTGGATGGATGTGACCGTGCGTGTGTGTGTTTTTCAGGGGTAAATGGGAATGGACTGCCAATCTGTCTGTCTGTCTGTCTGTCTGACTGTCTTGAGGGTTTGGAGCGATCTTTAGTGGGGCTATAGATGTCTCTCCCTCCCTTTCTGTGTGTATTATTCTCTGGTGGAGGCTTTCCCAGCAGAATAGATCAATTTAGTAACAAACAATCACTGAGATCAAATGTCCAATGGATGTGCTAGACTGACCAATAGAACTTTGAACTGATTTACTGGAAACTTGGGAAAACAATCGGGAAACAAAATCAAGTAATCTTTTTTTTGATTGTGTGAATCATGATGTGAATGCTTTGTGGCATGGGCATGTTGGTGATGGTTTAATTTCGTGAGAAAGCTAGAAAATGATGGTTACACATGTAACCGTGGTTCTATGGGTTTTCGCATGAAACGAAATAGAACCTATATCAAAATTTTGTAGATATTGTATTTGTGCCAACGTTGAAAAGAACAGTGCTTTTCTGACATCCTTTTTTCCCTTCTTCTTCTCCCTCAACTTTTTCCTCTATCACCCTTTCTTCCACGGTGAAACCAACATTTCTCTGGATACTCCCCAACACCTCTTTTCCACTCTCTATCTCTCTCTCTCTCTCTCTTTCTCTCTCTCTCTCTCTCTCTCTTTCTCTCTCTCTCTCTCTCTCTCTCTCTCTCTCTCTCTCTCTCTCTCTCTCTCTCTCTCTCCCCTTCTCTGTGCCTGTCTTGTTTGTGTGTTCCCCTCCCCCTCTTCCTCTTCTCTCCCGTCCTGCTCTTCCCTTTTCCCTTTTCCATTCCAGTTTGGAGACTCTCAGCAGCTGCGGCTGGTGCGTATCCTGCGCAGTACGGTCATGGTGCGGGTTGGTGGCGGCTGGATGGCCCTGGACGAGTTCTTGGTCAAGAACGACCCCTGTCGAGGTGAGTTGTACACACAGGCACAAGTACTGACACACACACGCACACGCGCACACACACACACACACACACACACACACACACACACACACACACACACACACACGCACACGCGCACACACACACACACACACAGTTTTCCCCGCTCAAACGACCACTGAAATTGGCACTCACAAGGCAGAGACTCACACATTCTGTCTCTCCCCCTTTCCGGCGTGATCTCTGTCTCTCCTCTGTCATGCGGTCACTCTGACTACAGTTCAGTTCTACGCTGTCCCATTTTCAGATGTGCGTAGTCACCTCCTCTACTGTACTTGTACAGAAGTCAGCGCTGTTCGCTGTCACAACATAAGTCTACACCTCCGAGGCTCGCTTTCTCTCTCTCTCTCTCTCTCGGTTTATGCCTTTTTTATCTCTTCTCTTATTTTCCGTGCAACTCCTCTTCAGCTGTCACTCTTTCTCCTCTGCTTCTCTCCGCCATAGATATACTGTCTATGGTTTGCTATACAGTATATGTCTATGCTCTCCATCCCCACTCCATATGTCTCCATGATCGTCTCTTGTCTCTGATCATGTGCTCCTCTCTCAGCCTCATGTGAGATCATCGCTCCTTCCATAAATCCATCCATCCGTCTATCTATCCATGCTTTACACCAGATCTCACATTCTCTCATTCCACCTCTCCCACCTTTCCTCCCCCTCATTCGTTTAATCCATCCATCCCACCCATTTCAATCCATCCTCTTCTTTTTGGTTAATAAGTGCATGATCCATCTCTCTCTCCCCACTTCTCTTTTGTCTGTCCTCCTCTCTCTCTCTCTCTCTCTCTCTCTCTCTCTCTCTCTCTCTCTCTCTCTCTCTCTCTCTCTCTCTCTCTCTCTCTCTCTCTCTCTCTCTCTCTCTCCATCTATCAATCTATCTATTGGGTCCTCTCTCTGTCATCCTTTCTGGTTTGTAGTGCATGGTGCATGTTCCTTAGTTCTCTCCCTCCCTCTTTATCTCCCCCGCCCCTTTTCTTTTTCTCTCTCTCTCCCCAGTGCAACATCCTGGACTTAAAATCCTTCGCTCCGACTCCAGCTGCTCCATCTCATCTCGTCTAGGTCTAGGTTGGGTCTTCTCTATCCCTCTCCTCCCCCCCTCCTCCTCTCTTTCTCTCTCTTGTTTTCCTTTGTCGTTTCTTTTTTATCATTATTATGATTTCGTTCCTGATCTCACACCTTTTTTGTTGTTTTTTTTGTAATCGTGCTTTTGCTGTGCTTTGCTGACTGTGACACTAAACTTTACCACCCTACACCCCACGGCCCCACCTCAAGTGAATTCAATCTCCCCACCCCACCCCAACCCACACCCCTACCTGGCTGCTGCCTGTCTCTCACTCACCTTCCCCCCCAAAGGGAACCTCAGGACAAGGGGGGAAGTGTGGGCTTTTGGGTCCTCGGGAGACCCTGCTCAGTGGCTTTTTCTGCTCACCGTGTGTGAATTTGTGGAATAACAGAGCAGACTCTTGTGTTTGTTTCTCTTGTGTGTGAGAGTGAGTATGCGAATTTCCTGTGTGTACTTTTTTCCCCCCTGATAAAAAGAACCCTGAAAGCGGTGTAATTCTGCCTGTTGATTATGCAAGTATGGGGAGTGTGTGCTTGCGTGTGCATGTTCGTGAGCGTGTGCGTGTATGTGTATGTGTGTGTGTGTGTGTACTGTATGAGGGGATGGATATGTCTTAGTGAGTGTCACGTTTGTGTGTGTATGTGCATGGTATTACTTCATGTTGTCTCTGTTGTCTCTCAGTGGCAGTTACTCCTGGCTATTTCTGCTGCAGAGGTACCGACCCACTCCTGTCTCTCTTTCTCTCTCTGTCCGTCTGTCTGTCTGTCTGTCTGTGATGGTCTGTCGGCGCGTATCCACTATTGCGTCACATAAAGCTAGCTCACCGTAACGCATCCCTTGACATAACGTGTCGCCCTTGCTAGATTTTTAGGGCAAGTGTATGGGCATGCCCTTGTGAGTTGTATAGACAAGGTGTCCATTTCCCTTTCTTCTTGTTTTTATAGCAAGCAAATTACCTAGAAATAGCAGCTCAATGTGCTCCTATCGAAGTAGGGACGTGTTTTACCACTTCACACTCTTACCACTTCATAGTTCTTTGTAGTCTATATAATTTACATCCAAAAGTTTGATAACTTTCAAAAAAACTACTTGTAAGGAGAGAAATACACCTTCACAAGGGCTGTGTGTGTCATGGGAAATCTTCATGTGATCCCCTGTCATTGGGTAACGTACATAGAGCCGGCATGCTAATTTGCATAATGTTCAGCAGAGCTGAGCTTCCGACTCACTGTTCCGGAATCCTAACTGGCTTTGCTAGAATACGTAGCAACAATATACGTGGCAGTAATTTCTGGCCGGATTCCATTGGAAATGAATTGAATTGCATTCGTGCGGCGACGATTGATGGAATAGGGGATCCGCGCCTAGTATCCGTCAGACATCATGCATCATGTCTTCATCCATGCTGACTCTTTAAATCCATCTGTCCAGCACTGGTTCCATCCGCTGTATGTGGGTGTATGAGTGTATGTGCATAGAAATGTATTTACATAAATATAGATGTGTGTGTGTAATAATGTCTGTGTGTCCGTGTGTATGGATGTATGTACGTGCATTGATGTTTGTGTGAGGGGGGGATAATGTCTGTGTGCTAGGCAGTATCATGCTTTCTACACCAGCAAGGGACTAGGCCAGCCCTAGTTCTTGGTTCTTTTTATAACACAACATCCCCCAAGTGATCCTAACCGGTTTTCCTCTCATAAACATAATGAAATGATTAAAAGTTTTTAACAGACCAGGGGAGTGGCCCCCCCTGGGTTTCTAATGGCCATCTGTAGCGGCTCTTTAAAGTCTGATTGCGCTCGGGGAACCAATTACAGGGTACACCTGGCGTTGGCGGGGGAGAAATTACATGGTGCGCCCCATTTATTGACTTGCCTGCTGTTGCTAGCGGCGACGGGCGAAAGGGTGTGTCCGTGGCAACTGACCACAGCCAAAAGTGCACTGCTGCCGCTGCCACCTCCTTTACCTAGCTCTCCTCTCTCTCTCTCTCTCTCTCTTTCTCTCTCTCTCTCTCTCTCTCTCTCTCTCTCTCTCTCTCTCTCTCTCTCTCTCTCTCTCTACTTCTCTGACTTGCTGTTTTCTTCTCCACCTTCTTACCTACCTTTCCTCATCCTCTCTCTCTCTCACACATATCCTCTCTCTCTCTCTCTCTCTCTCTCTCTCTCTCTCTCTCTCTCTCTCTCTCTCTCTCTCTCTCTCTCTCTCTCTCTCTCTCTCTTCTTCTCACTGTGTCTGCTGCTTAGGGCTGTGTTTGATGTGATGAGGCTGAAGCTGAGCTGTGTTTTTATTTGAATGCTGCCAACAAGCACCTAACCATGCGTTGGCTACCCCTGTGCGCAAACGTGTGTGTGTGTATGTGCGCGTGTGTGTATTTATGCACACAGCATTTCTGTGTGTGTGCGCCTTGAACGCCAAAGCTAGGCATGCACCCCTTTCCCCCCTCCCTCCTGGATGTATGTGTGCACTGTGCAAGCATCGTGTTGACGTGAGCCCAACCCCAAACACACACCACCACAGCGCACCCACTTAACCCCCAGCCAGCACCGCCACAACACCCCCACATTTGGTCAGTGCCCCAAGCGGACAAGTGCTTGGCTGAGACCTGTGTGGCCTGTCTCGCTCTCTGCCACACATGCGGTTTTACCGTACAGCATCTGCTGTAAAAAACCACAGGATCGGCTTAATGTTTAACCTCCCCTTGGCCAACTCAAGCCCCCCCCGCTCAATCCCCCCTAAATGACAACTACCCTTTTGATGTCTGCAGATCAACCACTTATCCACTTATACCCACCCACCTCACACACACACACACACACACACACACACACACACACATAATGTGCTAATGGTATCTGTATGACCACTACAACCACCGCCTTTACCAAACCTCACACCCCCATCCCCCTACACTGCTGGTGTTCAGCAGACCCCACACACGGCTCTCTCTTGCTCTCGGCTTCCTGCCTGTCTCGACTTGCCTGTGCCACACTCTGAGATAACTGACCTCTGTCATTTTTTTTTGCTGAATCTTTGTTCCGGAATGTTCCACAGCTCGAGGACGGACCAATCTGGAGCTGCGGGAGAAGTTCATCCTCCCGGAGGGCGCCACGTCGGGCCTGGCGGCGTTCCGAACGCGCGGCCGGCGCTCCAAGCCCTCGTCCCGCAACGCCTCCCCGACGCGCTCCTCCTCCTCGGCCTCCCAGAGCGCCCAGAGCTGCGCCTCCATGCCCTCTGCACCCCCCACGCCCACCGCCTCCTCACGGGTAAGTAGCACTAGACTGGCACCGGGTACAGTGGATATAAGGTGTTAGTGTTAGGTGGGGGGATGGGAAGGGGTAGATGTCAGGGTATCGAAAAGGTCACCCACATGGGTAAGTGAAATCAGACGGGGTAGAGTGGATAGGGCGTTAGCGTTACGATGTCTCCACTTTGGCAGATTGGAGGCGGTCTTGTACTTGATTTCATGATTCACGATTTAATATTGTTATATTGCCCATCCCTAGTAGGGTATAGTAAGGACTAGCTGGTGAGGGTACGGTGGAGGAGGGAGGGGTAGGGAGGTGTGTGCCCAAACGCCCACCTCCTCATCTAGGGCAAGTGGCTCCCATATGGGAGTCAGTAAGGGTAGAGTGGAAAAGATTGGTGTGTATCCCGAGGAGGGGGGTAGAAGTTCAGGACAAGTATTAAGGATATGGTGAATGAAGTGACGAAGACCTCATACAAAATCCTCAGATGTTAACCTCACAAATTCACAAATTGAAAATAGAAGTTTTTTGTTTTTTTCTAATCATTCCTTTTCAGGATTTTTAGAATGAAGCACATGTTTTAATTCACCTGCCTGCTCCAAAATAGATGCACCAGACAAATGCAGGATGTGGAGAAAATTTGCATCAAATATTCAGTGAGCGGCTGGATCTGGGCGTCATAGTATTTTATTTGTGTTCTGTGCCAGAAAAAGGCTGAGGAGGGGCCGCACAGTAAAACAATGACATCTTTGATCTTTCGAGTCGTTGAGTGGGCGACCTTTTTCACAGGTTTTCAGTTTCACGTCTTTGCACAACAGTCAGTGTCCTCCTCTTTGCTTTTGTCTCCCGGCAACCAAACAGTTCATTTGTCAAAGGTGAAGGGGAGCCACGTTGACGTCCAGATGTGCTGTTGACAAAGTGGTGCCTGTTGTGGAAGCCGTTTTTCCTCTCAGCTTCTTTGAAGCCGTTCCACACCACTGAATCATGTAGCTGTGTGTTAACGTGGGACTCTGGCGTAGTCTAGTTATGTGTTTGTTAGAGGTACAGTAATGGAAATTGTGATTTTGTCTCATCTACGTGAATTGTAATTTATGAACAATTCTGGAGACAATTTTTTTAATGTTTCATCCAATTAAGGCATTTCACTTAAGTTTTCTAAGTGTCATGCCCATGCAAATGCAGATGGAAAGAAACTGCACCAGAATGAACTGAATTGAGTTTTTTAATCGGGCGATTTGGCTGAATATCATATACCTAACTGCAAAACCGGTCCTATGGGTAGGCAAACATTAATTAGTGTATGACATGCTATGAAGATGGTTGCGTCCAGATCACCTCACACTGAATCCAGTGCACGAGCTGTCCTCTTTAAAGCAATTTGAGTTCAAATTGAAGTCTGAGTATGTACTTTGTCGTAGTTGATGGAGTAGAGTACTTTTATTATGGGCCGATGGTCGTGTAGTTTGAGCCTAGCTTCACACATGAAAAGACCACAATTCTCAATGTGCGACATACATTTTGAAAACAAACAACTAAAATGACATACTGGACCTTAAGGCCTACGTCTACCCCAGCCAGGCATTGAGGCTTTTAGCCTAAACACCTAAATGGCTTCAGGCTTCGGGCATTTACTCAATCCCCCCCAGTGACATTTTCCCTACTGGTGGAGAAATCGAACCTCTGCACCAACATTAACGCAAACACCAAATCACACTCGCATAAAGCAAATACCATCTTCTTCCTTCGCATAGGGCCTCGGCTGCTGTCTCTGTCAACACAAATGTTTGTGAAAGCTTGTCTCTGCTTTGTGGAACATAGTAGTTTACCACATCCCACCCTAGCTTTGTCTTGTTTTGTCTAACAAATCGTAGGAGACACTAAACAAAACCAAGGAGCTCAAAATCAACCCAGCCCCAAATTCACTCCTCATTCTCCCTAATTCACGTGCACAATCATCACGTTGTCATGTTGGTGCCTTTTTGTTGTGGTGTTGGTTCTTGTGATTTTCATAATTGTGCTGATGTGTGTGTGCGTGCGTGCGTGCGTGCGTGCATGCGTGCGTGCGCGTGCGTGCGTGTGAGTGTGTGTGTGTGTGTGTGTGTGTGTGTGTGTGTGTGTGCACGCATGCCCGCGTGCATGTTTGCTGCCTGTACGTGTGCGTGCGTGCCTGCGTGTTGTGTGATGTTGTTTGTGCACATTTCACATGGTGGTCACATCATTTGTCACATGTGTCATCTTGTCTGGTGTTTTCATTTTGTTGCTCTTGTCTTTTTGTCCTTTTTGTCCCCTCCTGCTCACCCTACCCTTTGCTGCTGCTGGCTACTCTGATTCCCTCAATTCACCCCTGTTTGGCCTTCCCTTCCCTTCACACACGCACACACACACACACACACACACACACACACACACACACACACACACACACACGCACACGCATACACACACACACACACACACACACACGCATGCACACATGCACCCACACATACACACACACACACACACTTCCATTTCCTCTCCCCCCATTTCCCATGCTGTCACTGTCTGTGTCACTCTCATCACTCTCTCCACTCCTCCACTCTTCTCATCATCACAACATCTCTCTCTCTCTCTTTTTTCCACCACCCCTTCTCTCCATCCCTCCCTCCCTCCCTCCCTCCCTCCATCTCTGTGTCTTCATCGCTGCTTGTTTTTCCCAGTCCTCTCACTCTCGCGGCTACGCCAAGCCCTGGCTGGCCCACAGTAAAACGCCAACCCCCACCAAGTGCCAGCACTCTGCAGATCACACTGCCCAGTCCCCGGGGCAAGAGGTAACGCACGCACCCGATGAGCAGCCAAGCGCCCCCCAACCACCACCACCACCACCACCTTCCTCCTGTCATCGCACTCTCACTCACACCCCCGCCCCCACTCCCTGTCCCCGCGCAGCCTCTGTGCAACCTACCCATAACGCTCCTTAATATCACTAACAGCTAGTTGGCGGCAATCACACTGCCTCCCAAAAAACCTTGCAGTCACACACATTATGTGCGCTTTTATGTTGCCAGCCATTTTATTATAAGCAGCATAGACCTGTGCCAAAGCATTTAGCTTATACAGTTTAATAAAGCCACGTTGAGCTATGCAGTGCTATATAAAGGTATATAAAGTAGCCGTAGGCATTGCTATGATAGAAACATCCAGAACGTTATTTCTTCCATGTTTATAGCGCAGCCGTTACTGTGATCAGAGTAAGTACAGCAGATTTTGGTTGACCTCAATACCATTTTAGCTGTAGCACCTTAATAAGATATATGGTCTGCAGTAAAACAGATCCAGATAACTAATTTGAGTTCTAACGTGACATTTTTGTCCTCCGCCACTGCAGGGGGCGTCGTCGTCCAAACTAAGGCGTCCGGCCTTCCACTCCAGCCGCGGGTCGCTGACTGGGGAGAATGGAGGATCCACGCCTGCCTCTGCATCTAAGGGACGACCAGGTGAGATGAAGAGCTGAGCTAACCTGGCTCTCGCCAGATACAGTATTTGGTTCCGCAAAGCTCTGCTCAGTAATATAATATTCATTGGCCGAGAACCAGGTCAGAGCTTAGCATCCTACTGTGAAGAAATGCACCATCCCTCCAGTGATCGGGCCGAGCATAGAATCTGTGTAACTGCGAGCAGCACAGTGTCTGAGGTTAAGGTGCAAAACTAGCGCATAGATTTCCAGACAGAACAGATATTCGCTTCTCTATTTCTTAGTAGCCTTAGGATGGTCTATTTAAGATACTATTTTAGATAAGATTTCACTCTCATGTGAATGCATTGTAGAGATGTCCCCAACCTGAAGTGTTAGTGATTGTGAAAATTATGCACGGCCGTCGATAGCTCACATATTTGTTTTCATTTTGCTCTGACCTTATGGGGGGCCAGAACCTTGCCCTCCCAGGGCCGCATCTGGCCCCAGGGCCTCCATTTGAATAGCCCTGGTGTAGATCCTCTCCAGAAATTCCAGGCTTCCATGCTCACTCACAGTATCCACGCACCAACACATACCATGGCTAGAATTCTATGTAGAATCAGAATGTTGGCCTGTACAATTGGGCTACAGTACAAATGCAATAGGAACACTAGCCTTGGGCATACGTTCCTGGACATTGGTTCCTGGGCTGATGGCCCACAGTACAGTATTAACAGGCTAAATGACACCAATTGTGACAGGTTTGGCCACTGAAAACCATAACAATGTCAGGCTTGCTTCAACATATGGTTCCAAGAACCCTCCGGTTCCAAGAATAGTATGGTTCCAAGATCGTTGTGTGTCTGAAGACTTTCTAGGTCTTACCAGTGCTGCATTACTGTATACTGTATGTGTCACTTCTTTTGCATCAGCAATTTATTTTATTTCACTTTTATCTCCTCTCCCAAATGAATCTAAGCTCTACCGTATCTAATGATCGCACCAACCAACAACTCCATAGTTGATTAATCTGCGATGAAGCACATTTTACAGATGCTCTGTTCAATAGACCAATATCATTACAGTGTGTTGTTTAATCAACACCACTTAAACCATACCAAGTTCCAAAGACTAACCTTAAGTATATAACAAACGACTTCCAACAAACTGCGATTAGAACCGCGTTTGACCGTCTACAGGGACCTATCAAGGCAAAAGTGATGCCCAGGGAGACATTATCGAGGTGTTACTCCTCTTGATAGATGAATGGAAGTGCATCGAGCTGATGAAAACAGTGAGGCTTTTTCAGATTAAGGCTCTGTCCCAGGACGGCCTCGTCAGCAATTGGCAGCGACTTGGTTTTGGCTGCTGTCTGGCTGGCTGTATAATCACCTACTGTCTATCCTCCTCTCCCTTTTTCCCTCTCATGTTCTCTCCTCCTCCCCTCTTTCCTTTCCTCTCATTTCCTTTCTTTGCTCGCCGCTTCACTACTTGGCATCCTCTCCTCTCCTCCACTTTGTCTTCACCTTTTCTGCTTTTCACCCTTCTCTATCTGATCAATTCTCCTGTATCGTTTTTCTCGTGCCTTTTTTTCTGTCCTCTCCTTCCACCTCCTCTTCTCTGCTGAATTCTCCTGTCCTCACATCTTCCGTCCTCCTCTTCTCTCTCTCTCCCTCTCTCTCTCTATCTCTCTCTCTCTCTCTCTCTCTCTCTCTCTCTCTCTCTCTCTCTCTCTCTCTCTCTCTCTCTCTCTCTCTACTTTCCTCTCTTCTTCTCTGTCACTCTCCTCTTCTATGTGACTGTACTACTCTCACATCCTCTTCTCTCTCTCCTCTGTCTCCATCCCTCTCTTTCTCCTCCATCTCTCCTCTGCTCTCCTCTCCTCCAGACTCCAAGCGAACCCCGTCCTCTGCCAGCGGCGCGGCCAGTCGTGCGGGCAGCCGTGCGGGCAGCCGAGCCAGCAGCCGGCGGGGCAGCGACGCCTCGGACGCCTCGGAGCTCCTGGAGACGCGCTCGGCCTGCTCCGACACCTCGGACACGCCGCGCCGACCCGGCAGCAGCGCCGGCGGCAAGCCCTCCAAGATCCCCACCATCTCCAAGAAGGCGCCCAGCCCCAAGACGCCAGCCAACGCTGGGAAGAAGTAAATAATGACCTGGAAACCAAACCTGAGAACCCGAGTCTCTCCCTCTGGACTTCTTAAAGCATCACCAAACATCGACACACCCTCACCCTCATCCACTCCAGTGGGGGAAGTAAAGATGGGAAGCGGAGGTGGTTTAGAAACGCCACCACCGTCTCCATGAAGGTGACCAGACACCAGACACCCGCTGGTAAGAAAAAAAAAGCTGAAACCCCGGAACCACATCCCCTCTTTACTTTATTTCAAGCACCATCGTCTCCACCCAGCCAGCTCCAGCAATGGATGGATGTGGAGGGAAGAGGGAAGCTAAAGGTGGTTCAAACAGCCCACCGCCCCAGCAATGGAGGTTGAGCGAAAAAAAGGGGAAAAAGACAGAGGGGCCACAGTTGCATACACGCTCACCACTTTGCACGCAAGCCTGACCAACTACGGTGGCCCAGAGGACTTCAGCACACATGCAAAAAAATTATATATATATATATAAAAGGCTGGGGCCAGACAAACAAACTCTCGATGAACAGTTCCTCTTGACCAGAGACCCAGTCTTCTCCCCTCCTTCTCCTCTCTCTCTCTCTCTCTCCCTCCCTTCTTATCCCTCTCTCTTCTGAAGCGAGAGAGTCGGAGGGAGTGGATGTGGTAGGAGGTGGGTGGAAGTTACGATGGGGGTGATTGTTGTTGTTGCTGCTGTTCCATTACTCTCCACCGCTCTCTGACTAACAGTAGAAACCACAGGATGCTGCCTTATTTGTGTTCCTCATCAATCGTCCTTACTGTTTTTGTTTGTTTGTTTGTTTATTTATCCATACATCCTTACAGTACTTAACACCTTAAAACCTTTTTTTTTGCTGTTTCGTTTTTGTTGGGTTACTGATTTCCTCAGCACAGTACACTTGGACTATCCGTCACTTTCTTTCACACACAGGACTCAAACATTACACTCACACATACACACACGCACACGCACGCACACACGCACACGCATATGAGTAGCCTTATACTACTCGACAGCACAACTCTTCCAGGACACTGTTTGTATGGGGAAGAACAACAGGGCTGCTCCTGGACTCAAACAACCCCTCCATGAACTGCCCTATCCAGAGAGGAAGTGGAGGCTCTAGGTGTGTGTGTGTGTTTTTGTGTGTATGTATGCATGCGCGTATTTGTGTGTGACCAGCACAGCCCCTGCTCCAAGACCGAGGCATACCACAGCGGCAGAGGACAGTTACTTTGCACAACAGGAGGAACACACGGGCCACGGGTTCAAAAATGCGTAAAGGAGAATTGCAACTCTGTTGTGTGGGAAAACAAAGTAAACAAAATGAAAATGGAATAAAAAAAAAAGACAGAAACGTCACTGAGATGGACAAATGCACTTAATCCAGGGATTGTATGGGGAATCATCTGCACATGACGAGTGCAAGACACACAAAGATAAACACACATGCAGGACACACACGCCGACGCGTGCGCTCTCACACACGTTGACAATGTGTGTTCCAGCACTCTGTAGTAATCAGACTGAAGCAGTGTGTGTCTGTGTGTCTGTTGTGTGTTTGTGTGTGTCTGTGTGTACAGTATCCTTGGTTTCCATTTACATGTGTGTGTTCTGTATGTGTGTGTTCTTGATTGTGTTTTAAAAACCAAACTCCAGAAGCCCAGCAGACTGCATCCTCTGCCTCATACACACACGCGCGCATGCACACACACACACGCAAGATACACACTTTGGATATCACTTAAGACTGTGCTGGACTCAACACAATAGTCCCATTTAACCTTCGACTCCTCATCTGGTGTTGTAACCATGGTAACCCGTGTGTCATATTATTGTGTTTAGTTTTGAACTTCTGCGTCCTCCTCACAACTTACAGAAAGATTTTTTTTTATTAAAGGTCAGATATTGCGTCACTTCACAGTATGCAAAAATTAATGAATTGTGAATGTCATATTTTTTTGGTCATTAATTTATAATCCTGTTGAATTTTTTTGTTTGTTTTTGTTTGCTCCTTTTTCCATTATAAGAAAAATGTGTATTTATTTTTCCGTACAACATCATATCACCTTTGGAGAGAGACTAGTATTAAAAAAAAGAATTCTGATAATGTCTGATAAAGATGATGGGAATAATGATGATGTTGATGAAGACTTTGTAAAAACCCTGGAGGCCGCTTCTCCATGAGTAGAGTTTACTTGATCATGTCGTTTTGTTTTTGTTTGTTTTTTGGGGGGGGATTTTTTTTTTTTTCAAAGTGTAACTGACAAAGGAAGTTGAGCGATTCCAGTGGTGGCCTTCTTTTACCTGTGACTACAAATCCCAGAATCCTTTTCAAAAGTGGCTTTCTACTCGTGTGTAGGTGACCGCAGCATCTTCGGATGTATATGAGGAGGGCTAAAGAAGGGTGGGGTGATGGGATTGTTTTGGGGGAGCTCTTCTTAACCCCTCCTCCCCCCCCAAAAAAGACACCCACACACCAACCTATCTCCCCCCCTCCCTTGGTCACCTCCTCTCGATATAGGCTCTTCAAATTGTCTTTGTCAGTGACAAAAACATTGCTCCTCCGTTTGCCATGCGGAGAATGAAAGAAAATGAATGACAAACGTGTATGGCAGACGTCATAACAAAGGGCGAGCAATATGTTACGGTGGTTCATATTTATTTATTGTATTTAGGAAGTGAAAAGAAGGCGGATCCCTCGAAGAGAGGGGGTGTCCACCTTTCCGATTCTGTTACTGTCCTTGTAACATGAAATTGAGTGTGGGGGCTGGGGTAGGGATGAAATTCTGTAAAAGAAAAAAATAAGATTATAAAAAAAACCTTTTTGTTCTTTTGTATTAAAATAATGCTTGCAGTAAAATATCAACTGTTTCTATTGTGTTCATTTCTTTCATTGTAGTGTGTGTGCGCGCATGCGCGAGTTAACCTCTTCAAAATTCAAATGAGTGTTTCCTCAAACTTCAAGGTCAATAGTGACAGTACCTTTGTAAAAGCCTAAATCCCAACGGTAGCAATTGAAGACTGTTAGACTGCTTCTTTGCTCTGGACTGTAGGAAAAATACTTTATTTTAATCTTATAACCAAAACCACATTATTTTGGAATCCCAGTCGAAGGACTTCCCTAGTTTCAGTGTAATTAGGTGGTTGCACTTAATTACTATAAACTGTTATGAAAATGAATGTTTCAACTATTCCTGTTTACTCCTGGGTTCAATTAGCCAAGACATCATTAACAGAGAACGCCTCAGCGTGCGACTAGTTTTGTTGAGGGTTCAAACCTGTGTGCAAGCCCTTAAGAAATGGATTGGAGATTGTGCTGCTGAAATGGTATGCTCACGACGACGGGGTAGTTGACTCATCTCATGTCGCGGCTTCCACTGCACCGAAGTGTTTATCACCCCGCTAAAATATCAGTTTTCATAACTCAATCTAAACCAGGTAAATGTCCAGTCACGTCAGGGCTAAGCTTTTGTAGCCTGAAGTTTGAAAACAGCTCAACCCAAGAACAAGGAATGAGCTTGCTATTTACTTTTCCAGGTAGTGAAGCACATGAAGAGCTAGTGGGTATTGTCAGACAAAAACTTACTGTATCAACAAATGATTACAAAAGAGTATAATGTTGAGAGAAATCAATGCATTTACCTGAAATTAAAAGACAGTAAAGAAGCAGCAAAGACATGTTAATTCCGTCACAATTATGGGCAGACATAGTGGTGTTATCTCCAGACCAGGGTGAAGGGGATTCTTACACCTTTACCTTTATTTGGATCAACAAAGTATCTCAGAGAGAGTGTTCGGTGCTGCAGAGGTGCAAATAAACGTCTTTAAAATTCAAATTAGTATTTACTCAATTCAACAAAAGGGTAACCAAGGTTTTAACTCAACCTTTGCAGTCAGCTACAGTACCTTTACGTTAATTTGGGATCAGTTGAATATCTCCCTACATGCATAGTTTTGCAACCAATGAGTCTTCAATTTACTAACCTTTGTTTCAACCATTACACCTCTTGTGTGTGCTTGCATGCATGTGTGTGTGCATGCATGTGAGTGTGCTTGCATGCATGCGTGTGTGTGTGTGTGTCTTTGTTTAAATTTCATGGATAACAGGAAATAATTAGGAGAGGGGTGTAATTAGGGCCCCAGTGATAAGGACACACCCAGCTGCGGCTGGGAGACCTGCCCCTGCTCTGGCCTGGCACACTCAGGACGGGAGTCGACTCGCGGCCGAGCTGAAGGAGAAGAACAATAACTATTGGTGCGTGTCTGTATGAATCTGTCTGTCTGTCTGTCTGTCTGTCTCTGTGAGTGCGTGCCTGGGTTCCGGAGTGTGTATATGTTACGTGCTTCCAGAGAGCGGATGGGGTTTAGGGGAAGGGTGGTGTTTCACAGCTTTGTGTGTGTGTGTGTGTGACAGACCTTACTCTGCAGCTGTGTGTGTGTGTGTGGGTTTGTCTACAAATATTTAAACCCACTCACATCCTCTCCCACAACCGTGTCATCACCACAGCCCCACCATGGCTGACCATCCACACACACACACACACACACAGTCAGTCACGGCCTTCGCCCTCTCTGAAGTCCACTCAGTCTGTAAAATCAATCTTTCATCACCAACAAATTAGCCTTAAATGGAGGAGCTAAACACTAGTGTCTGTTCTGTCTTGTGTCCAGTAACCTTGCGTACCCACCTGAACGGGGACCTGAACCGGCCTGCATTGCTTTCCAGTTGGTTTGGCGCGCTGGTTTTGGCCACCGCACTAGTGGCAAGAAGACCACGTGACAGCATTTCAAAGTGACCACAGTCAGAGCTGGGCATGTTTGCGCGCGCGCACACACACACACACACACGCACACGCACACGCACACGCGCACGCACGCACACACACACACACACACTGTGTACCACACGTACACACATTCTCTCTCTCTCTCTCTCTTACTCTCTCTTTCTCTCTCTCTTTCTCTCTCTCTCTCTCTCTCTCTCTCTCTCTCTCTCTCTCTCTCTCTCTCTCTCTCTCGCACACGCACACGCACACGCACACACACAACACACAGACTTACTCACCAGAGCTTGCTCAGACATAAGCCCTGCACTATATTTGAGCTTGTTCCCGGAGCACGAGAACCTTCACAGAAATCCTGCTATCCCATAAACACAAGTCTGCATTCAACACCGGTGATTAAGACTAATGAAGAAATATACACTGGCAATACTTTTCTCCTGACATCACATCAAAGCCATTTTTCTCCTCCTCCTCCCCCATTTTTTTTTTTGGATGAAAATTACAGACCTGTTATACAGCCCCCTCTGTGTGCTTTGCTAAGATAAACACATACCTTCATTCATTTGCTGTTTTTCTGTCAACATTCGGGAGGGATGGCACTCGAGAAACAAAGATAACATGGTTGAAGAAAATTGTTTGGGGTATGTTATGGAAGACAAGAGAGATGAAAGGAGGATATGATGATGAGGACAGGAGGATGGATGGAGGGAGGGAGGAGAAGAGAGTCATGAAGGACTTGTGGAGAGAGTGAGGGAGAGGAGGAGGAGGAGAGAGGGAGAAGAGTAGGAGAGAAGAGTCAGGATGGGTTGTGTGGAGAGAGTGAAGGGGAGGAGGAGGAGGTTTCAGCCTTTTGGTTTTGGATACACCCTCATTGAGAAGGGCCATCCTGTGATGTGTGAGGCTACAGTGATTACACACTGCGCTGCACATCAGACCAAAGAGGACTTTGGGGGACTGCAGCAATAGCAGCAGCAGAGAGCTTCTGGTAGGCTCCCAGTTATAGAATGAGGACATATTTTGTGTGCTCTCAGTTATAGGACTATGAACATTTTTGGAACAAACTTTCTGTTGTAGGGAATGAGGGTGTATTTTGATATGCTTACAATTACATAGGACTTTGGGCATATTTTTTATAGGCTTAAAGTTATTGCACAAGGAGGACACAACTTTTGGTAGGCTTACAGTTGTTGGAGTTAGGACTGTAGGCTTGCTGGTGTACAGAAGGGGACATGTGGACCTCCTGTGATAGGCTTGCAGTTTGGAGAAATATGGACATGATTTTGCTGACTGGTGAATAAGCACCTGACGAGCGGACTGAAGGAGAGTCTGTGGTTTTTCTGCGCCGAGTAAAAACCCCAAATGATCGGTTACCCCTTTGGAAAATGGAAATGTGTTAAAGATTTTCAAGATCTTCAGAAAAAAAGGACGGGAGGAAACCAATCTGGCCTGAGTATTGAGACCCAGGTCTGTGAAGATTGCTGTGGATGTTTCCCCCGTGCCTTGTGGATATACAGTGCGGTTTTGATCACGTCGAGGCTTGTTTGCTTGCTTTTGCGCTTGGATCGGGCTGAATTGGCAGGTGTGACATTTGATTTGGGGCGCCTCTGAAGAAAGCCTTGCTTGTGTATCTGACCCGTTTTATTTATTTTCTCTGTGACTCATATATCACGGTGCCCAGTAGACATACACCTGCTGTGTCTCTCTTCTCTTCTCTCCTCTCTCTCTCTCTCTCTCTCTCTCTCTCTCTCTCTCTCTCTCTCTCTCTCTCTCTCTCTCTCTCTCGCTCTCTCTCGCTCTCTTCTCTGCGTCTTATGCTTATCCAAAATTCACTCTTGCAAGGAAGCTAAGTCACCAACTTTGTAAAAAAAAATCCATGTTTGTATGTTCTTCTGCTCTGGCTCCTGTTCCTCTCTTAGTCATTCCTTCCTCTGAACCTGCGTTTTCAAACGGCATCTCTTCGAGAGCCAGGCATTGAGGTTGTTTGGAAACACATAAAAAGTCTGGTTGCCTGGTGAGAGGGAAAAAGAGGAATTGGACAGAAAGAAGACAGTAATGTAAGAACAGAAGACACAGCTCTGTCTTGATGAAGCTCCAGTGTTTTCCAGGAGGCATAATGACAACTCAGCTAAACTAAAGAGAAAAAAGCAACATATGGTGAATCAGTGAGGTGACTGATATCTTGTCCAATTGTCTTCTTTCTTGTGATATCCACTTCCATGCTGGTGCATAGAAGCAACGTTCCAAATACGGAACATTCCAGGCTGATCTAAAACACTGAGTGTCTTTGGTTTGGGAACAGAGGAGACACAACCCGACACTCAAAGTGCTGTGTGAGCTGTGGTTTCTCCTATTGCCTTAAAGCGTAACTGTCAGAGCACAGACATGACCACAGCCATGGATGTACCCGTGGATCCCTTAGGCCAAGACACAGACGCAGAACGCAGTGAGAGGAGCAACTCCATAATGCAGAGTCCCATCTGCTGTCAGAGAGGCCACTGCACCAGTATCAGCACCAGCACCAGCAGACTGGGCACGGGCAAGCGCTCATCCCCGTCGTCTCCCATGGTGCTGCTGGTCTCCGTCTATGTGCTGCTGCTGTGTGTTTGCGGTAACGGCGGTAATGGCAGCGGCGGCGGTGTCGAAGGGGTGGTGCACTCCAGCTTCCGGCGTCTGAGCGGCCGCGAGAAGAAGGAGATGCAGCGGGAGATCCTAACGGTGCTGGGGTTGCCGGGGCGACCCCGTCCCCACCCCCCGCTGCGGCCGCCCTCCTCCGCACCCCTCTTCATGCTGGACCTGTACCACGCCGTGTCCGAGGCTGAGGAAGGGGGCCCGGGAGGAGGGGGCGGAGGAGGAGGCGGCGGGGGGAACCGGCTGGTGGCCGATGGGACGGGGCACCCTCAATACCACCACCATGTGCCTCACACGCACGCCCACGCACATGCCTACCCCACCATCAGCACCCACATGCCCCCGCTAGGCTCCGTCGTCAGCGAGGCCGACACCGTCATGAGCTTCGTCAACCTGGGTGAGTGGTGGCTGTGGATGGATGAATGGATGGATGGATGAGTGGTGGCTATGGATGGATGGATGGATGGATGGGTGGGTGTGTGGATGGGTGTGGGATATGGGGTGGTGAAGTGGAATAAGAGTACATAGACATACAGTATACAGTCAATCTGGGTGAGTGAATGAATTGATGTGTGTGTGGGGGGGATCAGTAGAGATACAGCATACGTTATGAGCTCAGTCAACCACGGTGAGTTGTGGAGCAATGGAGGGATTGGTGGATGGATGGATGGATGGAAGTGGGTGCAGTGTTGAGGTCAAATTAGAGTGTGTAGACATACAGTCAACCTGGGTGAGTGATTGGGGCTGGGGAGTGGGTAGTATATTGACAGTATGAGCTTCGTCGACCTGGGTGAGTTATGGATGTGGGTGGATGGATGGTTAGACTGATGGATGTGGGTTGAATAAGAGTGTGTAGACATTCAGTACAGTCAGAGAGAGTGAGTGGAATGTAAGTGAATGTGGGTGGGGATGGGCAGAGATAGGCTATAGGTATATTGTATCTACTTTATGAGCTCAGTCAGCCTGGGTGTAAATAGATGATGGATGTGGGAAAGAGAGTTGGGAAGTTCTTTTGTTTTTGTTCATGAGTGTTTCCTGTACGTACACAGTCACAACCTTTGTCAGCTTGGGTAAGTGGGTGAATAGGCTGAGGTGGGGAAATGTGGTTGTGGGGTGTCTGCAACGGCACTTATTTTTGAGAGCTTGTTTCCTCCTTGTCACAAAGACGTCAAGTTGCAGTACCTACAATTTACCTCATTTGGGGGCAGGGCCACTGACAGCTTTGGATAAACCAGTTTGTTTGAAGAGAGCTGACAAGTGCACGCAGGTGTGTTTCGGTCACCAGTACGGTCATCAGATGAGTACTTTAGGCCTGACTGATTAAGTGGTCACATTGGCATAGAGCAGGGTTTCCCAAACTGGGGTGTGTGCACCCCTGGGGGTGCGTGGCCTCCTACAAGGGGGGGCGCGAGCTGAATTGGGCAATGGCATTGCCAAATTGAAGTAGTTTTTTAAATTTATGGTGAATTGTATGCTTGAAGACACATCAGTTCTATTGGAAATGAGGATTCCCCAAATGACTCTGCATAATTTGCGATGATTTTTGCAATGAAACCTTACAGTAAGTGGCCATCAGCACATCAACACATTCGCTTAGGGGGTGCGCGAACCACATTGACATGAACAAGGGGTTGCGCAAGGAAAAAGTTTGGGAACCGCTGGCATAGAGGAAGGGATAAGAGCATGAGGTGACGGGGTACTCATGGTATGACAAAAGGGACACGCAAGACAAAAAAAGGTTGGGAAACATGGTTAAAGGGAAGGGCTCTCACAATAAAGATGACAACTTACAGTACAGTAGCCATGAGCGTATGACATGACATATCTCTAAGGCCCGTCAATCTGAGAAGCTGTTTACACGTATGGTAAAAACGCATGGCTTTTGGCCTCCCGTCTGCACGTAAACTGAGTTTTAGAATGCACATTTCATAACTCTGTTTTAAATAATATCCCATTTAGGGGACTGAAACACACCTGTCAGAATGTAGTTTTTATTTTTTATCTATATGTCATGTTCACACTTAAACATATTTTAAAAATCTGCATAAAATATATATTACCAGCACCTGAGTGAGTGGGTGAGTGAGATGTGAATGAGGGTCAAGGTTCATATAGTATGTTTTAACATAGCCAACACAGTGCAGGGTTTCCCTAGCACTTAATAATTAAGGCCACGTTGACAACAAACACCACCTTAACTAGGTCCTCTGAAGAGATAACACCTTTGTATTGGGAAAGTACTTCCTAGAGTTGTTTCACAAAAAAATGTCTGCTACATATTGTTTAGAGTTTCATATCATATTACATATGAAACTGCACAGCATATCATTTCTTCTAATCATGATAATTACGCTGTGTCTGTTACCACCATCCCACTCACAATAACTGACAAATGGTCTGTGGAAGGCACTGTCAGTCATGAACATGTCAAGCTGGGTGAGTGATGGCTGAAGTGATGTGTTTATGGGTCAGAGTTGATGCATGTGTGTTTAGGTCTTTTGTCTGGTCTTGGGCGTGCGTGTCAACCTGAGCGAGTGCTGACAGGTGACGGGTGATTTATTTATTAGGGCTCACCCATGTGTTGTCACATTCTGTACACTGTAGAACATAGCCTTACTTGCGGATTCCATTTGTAAACCTTCGATCGTTAACACTTTATTTGAAAGAGTCTATGTGTTGTGTGGCATGTGCTGTATGTTGCAGCAGCTTTGTGAATGTCCAAGACAAATTTGCTGCAGGACAAATTTAAATAGTCTTGAATCTTGAATCTTGAATCTATGTACAGTAGCCTACATAAGGGTGTTGAGTAAATTAGAATGACATGACACATGTCAGGAACATTAATGACACATTATTGTTGTTTATGACTGTTGTCATGACGTTTCATTTAGTTTTTGGAATGTCAAGTTGACATTAGCTGTGTATATGGACACTTCTGATCCGATTAGAATAGGAATATTCGGTAACACTTTACTTAAAGCCAACATTATAAGCGCATTTATAACACATTATAATGCACATTATAATTACTTACAACGTATTATGACTACACTCATAATGCTTCATGATGCTTCATATTAACAGTTATGAATAACTATGAATCTAGCTTATAATACTTTATAAATCCAAGGGTGTCATGAGTGCTCATGACTCTCTATAAACAACAGGCTGCCTGATAGGGCTTATAGTACATTATGAGTACCTATACCCCTCTATGCACAGACCTGGATGATAAACTGTCATAAGGGCTCATACGATGCTATAATGTTTCATGTGAGATCATAAGTCGTCAATATGTGCTCTAAGTAAAGTGAAGTTCATATGGATGCATCTATAATGCACTGTATAATGCACATCTATAATGCATCATAATGTACTGTAAGCCCCATCAGGCAGCCTGTAGTTTATATCCAGTCATGAGCACTCATAATACCCTTGGATTTATAAAGTATTATAAGCTAGATTCATGGTTAGTCATTACTGTTAACATAAAGCATCATGAAACATCATCGGTGTAGTCGTAATGTGTAAGTAATTATAATGTGCATTATAATTTGTTATATATGTGCTCATAATGCGCTATAGATATGGGCTTCATAGAAAGTGTTACCGAATATTTTTTAATCCGATCAGGAATTCCCTTGTATACAGCCCGATTGTTTGCGTGTCATTAGTTGACATTGGTTGGGTGTCTAAGAGCCAGGTGACACATTATGGCAAGTTCGACATTCCAAAAACCGAAAGACGCATTATGACATGTCATAAATGTCAATAATGTGTCCTGATTTCGGTCATGCAATTCTTATGATACCTTTATGTAGAGCCCTTCAAAGAAAGTGTTTCACTTTGGTCAACTCACAATTCCCTCCATGTTATGTCTATTACATACCGTTATAACAGATGAGCCACACACCTCTTTCTGTCATTCCCCAGAACATATACAGTAACCTTAACATAGGGCGCGAAATGTAACCTGTATGCATGATGCACCAAATGCCAGGATTTTTTTTCTTTTGGTAGGGTGGGATATCATTGCACCACAGTCATCCAGATAACACTTTCTAGAGCATTTAGCAGGCCTAAGTATTTTGGACCTTCGAGGTTTCAGCATAGTATAAGCTATATTTAAAATGAAAGTACAAAACATCACAAGCAGGCCAAGCTCACTCTTATGGAATGCTGTTCAGGGAACACCTACTCTTCAGGAACCAGTAACAGGCACCATTCAAAACCACACAAACCCTATGGAAAACAGCCATGTAAATCACCCCAACCACTCGCAGATGTCAAACTGACATTTTGTGCTTGGAGGTCCTGCTGTGTATAGTTTGGCAAGACAAAGCCATCCCCTTGTAAAGACCCAATCATGTAGTTAACTGCCCGTTCTCAGCTTTAGACCAGAAGACTGAAGTGGTGATTACCAAAGGAAATTATGCTGCTTATGCTTGAGAATTGCTGAGGTGTGGTGAACAGTGATGGCCAAGTTCTACACTGTAAAACATTGCAACCAGTTAAATGTAAGAAAAGTTGCCCTGCTTCTTTAAGCTTGTATGATAACTCAACTTGAGACTTTTATTTCTAAGTTGGCATATATACAGTATAAGCCTCAACCTGAGTTAATTTACAAACTTATGGCAGCTGGGCATCTGGCTTTGTACCCCTGCAGTATGTGTCTGTGAAGTCCTCATGCATCCAGGTCATCTACTGAAAAGAGTTCAGTTCACAGTAACTGGTCTTTTTATGGAGCATGGAATACATTTTGTTGCTCAGTGGGCCTAATTCATGTAGCTTCAGACACCTTTGATTGATAGAAATAACGTGCCACTGTTGTCTACTGTATGTAAACCGTTAGTCATTTATACCTTTTAACCTTAAAAACAGAGCTTGTTTGATGAAATTGAGGAGAAGGCTAATACAGATCCTGAGTTGAGGAATGAAAACTCTCTAAAAAAACTCCAGTTGCTTACAACTCTAGTTGCTTCAAGGACTGGTTTGAGTCCTGTAAGATGTTCCCAGCCCCACAGCACTATCACTGTAAAGACCTTCTTCCTGTTGCGATTCAGACAGACTCTGATTCTTATCACCAGATTAAGTTAAAACATCCTCTGCTCAATTGTCCCCTTCCTCTCTCTGACATAGGAAGACCCTGGGAAACTCGCTGACTTCCAATTATTTATGTTTCTGTTTATGTTACGGAGTCTACCATACATCCAAGAGTGGCCATTGTTTATATGTATTAAACACATTATTCAAAGCTAGACATACAGTAATTATATCCCCGAAACGCGGAGCGTCAGGGATGTAATGGTTTTGCGTGCGCCGCCGCGTCCGCCGCGTCCACGTCCGCGTCCGCGTCCGCCGCCGCCACCGCCGTCGCGTAAGGTCTTTCGTGTTAAAGCGATAACTTTTGAACGGATGTTTGGATTTGTTTGTTTTTTTGGGTGAATGCTCTAGGGCAGGTTCATGAACTGATTCGAGTTTGGAGGTCAACACTTTCAAGATGGCTGAATTCAAGATGGCCGAATTATTGTTTGGCCCATAACTTCTGACCGGGTGGATGGATTTGTCCCAGATTTGGTGTGTGAATGCTCTAGGGTAGGTTCATGAATTGCTTGGAGTTGGGAGGTCAACACTTTCAAGATGGCTGAATTCAAGATGGCCGAATTTTTGTTTGGTCCATAACTTCTGACCGGGTAGATGGATTTGTCCCAGATTTGGTGTGTGAATGCTCTAGGGTAGGTTCATGAACTGATTCGAGTTTGGAGGTCAACACTTTCAAGATGGCTGAATTCAAGATGGCCGAATTATTGTTTGGCCCATAACTACTGACCGGGTGGATGGATTTGTCCCAGATTTTGTTTGTGAATGCTCTAGGGTAGGTTCATGAACTGATTCGAGTTTGGAAGACAACACTTTCAAAATGGCGGAATTTTCATTTGGCCCATAACTTCTGACTGGGTGGATTGATTTGCCCGGTAACACCTTATGGTTCACCATTTCAGTGAATCTACCATATTAGGTACAGTGTAATAGCCAATGTAACAATATTTAATACCATGTAATACTAGTGTAATACCAGTGTAACAATATGCAATATCAGGTACAGTGTAATAACGAGTGTAACAGTATGCAATACCATGTAATATAGTGTAATACCAGTGTAACAATATGCAATACCATGTAATACCACTTACGCACAAACACATGATGTAAGTAAAAAAAATGGCGGTGTTGCAATGGTATTACATTGTATTAAATATTGTTACACTGGTTATTACACTGTACCTAATGTGGTGAACCATTAAAACAGTATTACCATTTGCCCCATTTTTTGCTTCATTTTCACAATAGTCATTTGGTTTTAAGCCTATGCACGTCATGTCACGTCTGTATGTATCATATACGTTTACGAAATGGTGGACGGGAGTGGTAGGAATGATGGGGGACTGGAAGCGTCGCGTTTCGGGGATATACCCTAAGCAGTCGAAGGCGACTGCACAGGCAGTCTAGTTGCCAGTGGGGAAAAGAGGTACCGGTCTGCGTGGTGCATACGTACATGGGAACAAAACACACGATTCAGTTGAAGTGGGAAGCTCTGGGCATCCTCATCCTCAACATAATGATGGAAACGTAACTGGTGCGTAAACAACAACTGATAACGGAAAACATTATTAATTCTATTGTATTGTATATATCAGCGGTTCTTAACCTTTTTTTCTCAACGCACCCCCTTCCCTGTGCCGAAGACATGCCTCATACCCCCTACCCAAACTTCTACACGTGTATTCACACACAAAAAAATATTAAAGTCATTAATTACAATGATTCTTGCTTGAGCCATTAATTAATACCTTAATGACTTAAAAATGGGGACCAAAATATGTTTTAATTTACCTTTAATTTGGTCTAATTATACTGCCCTACAATAGGCCTATCAGAACGCAGTATCTTGAAAATGGTCGAAAATGGGTTTAGACCGGAAATTGGCTTTAAAATACCTTCTTTTTCTTGTGTTAAATTTTTTTGGCCCAACTTGGTCCCGTTTCGGAAAAAAAACGCAAAAAACTGATTATACTGCGCTTTTTGGTTTTAGGAGGCTACGTGTTACTAGCCAAGAACGCAGTATAATGCGAATTATACTGCACTTCTCCATTGACACCGTGGTTTTGGTGTAGACAGTAATACCACAACAGAGCGCAGTATAATGATTTTTCAGCTAAAAAGTAATGAGAATGTTGTTTTTTTTTGCTTTTTTCTTGCGTGCATAAATTTTCACCATAAAAAAAGTATTATATGGAAGTGTCATCACCACTTTACCTCCAACACAGTCGCGTGGACAGAAAGGAAACTTTAAAGCCTTTTTTCTCAGTTTGGCATTTTGAATTATACTGCGTTCTGAAATTGTAGGGCAGTATAGTGTTTGCAAGCAGCATTTGTCACAACCTCAACACAAACAAAATTCCGCGCACCCCCTGAAATCTCTGGCGCACCCCAGGTTAAGAACCACTGGTATATATCATACCCACTGCAATGACATTTAACCCCCCCCCCCCTTACCACCACCACTTTCAGGTATACACAGAGCAAGGTGTGAAAGTGAAAGTAATGTACAAATAAAAACCTTATAATGTCTCTGTGGCTGTGTGGTACAGTACTGTACGTGACTGTACCATGCGTGGCTTGTTACACACGTGGCTACTGCCCATGTACCACCACCTAATCACCAAGTGTGGTGTGTGTGTGTGTGTGTGTGTGTGTGTGCGTGCGTGCGTGCGTGCGTGCGTGCGTGCGTGTGTGTGTGTGTGTGTGTGAGAGAGAGAGAGAGTGTGCGTGAGCGTGTGCGTGTGCGTGTGCGTGTGCGTGTGAGTGTGTGTGTGGGACATGCAGGCCACATGCAGGCCTGTGTGTGTGGACTGCATGTGGATTACCATGCCACTGCAAAAAAACACATCAACACATGGACAAAAACACAGATCAATCAGCCAGTTGACAGTGCCAGCTGAACAAGAGCCAGAGCATGTGGACTGCACTGCACTGCACTGTACTGCTCTCCATTTCTCTGTGGCGGGCGGACAGAGGGGGACCACACCATGCGGTCCACAGCAGCTTCAGAAGCAACAGCAGCAGGCCACGCATGGGGACAAGGGGAGAGAGAGAGAGGGAGAGAGAGAGAGAGGAGAGACAGAGACAGAGAGAGAGAGAGAGAGAGAGAGTGTTTGATGAGAGAGAGAGGTGGGGTAAAGGGGAAAATTGAGGAGAGAGAGAGATGAGAGAGGAGAGGAGGGGTTGAGGAGAGCAAGAACAAGAAGGGGGGGTTAGAGAAACATTGAAAGACAAAGAGAGAGACGAGTGGGCTTGAGGAGAAGAAGCGATAGAGAGAGAGAGATAGAGAGAGAGGGAGAGAGAGAGAGAGAGAGAAGGCGAGTGCGAGGAGCCCGGCGCAGCACAGCACAGCTGTGCAGAATTACAGGGCTGTGTGTAGCACTCAGCCGATGAAAATACTGCTGGATGTCTCTCTATATATATCCACGCAGCCTGTCATTAGTGGCCCAGCGCTGTTGGGCTGCTGGTTTGGCGGGCTGTAATTACAGAACGCTCTGGTCCAGCACGGGGGTGTCAGTCTGCTTCCAGCATGCTCGGCAAGGTCACACACACACACACGCACGCACACACACACACGCACGCGCACACACCACACACACACACACACACTTGCTCCACTCTTCTGTTCTCCTTTCCTCTCATCTTGTCGTGATGCTTCTTGTTTCTTTGTATCTGTCTACCTCACTCTATACACCTTCCATTTCTCAGCCATGTTTTGGCTCTTGTTTTGGTTTTGTTCTTTGCTCTTGTTTTTTTCCTGATGTTTTTTTGAGGAGATGTGTTCCAGGTCTACTCTCAAGATGGAACTTGCCCATCTATCTCCACCACTTGATCTTGGCAAGAATTTGTTTCGGTTTCTGTTTCTTTCTGTCTGTCAGACACATTGACCACATGCACATGAAATTCCAAAGGATCTAAATTTGCAGTCATCGTCTTTTCTCTAAAAACTTGAATAACTTTGGGAACTACTATTTCAGTAAATGTCAGTGACTTTAATTAAGTTACAAGATTTTACACAGTTTTATACAAGACAATAATGATACAAATCCTTTGCCTTTTCACTGAGCTAAGATGCCTTCAAATGTGGCTTATGACATGTCATTGTCCATGCCAACACAGAGGGCTTTCGGTATACAAAAAGGCATCGGGCGTTAGTCAGAGAACAGTAGGATAGCAAGGTATGTGAAAGATTCTGCAAAGTGAAGTCAGGTAATGTGTCCTCCTCCTCATTCTGCGGTGGGGCCTGCAACCCGAGGCGATTCTAGGGTCAGGTGGGGCCCCAAGCGAAAATGCAAAAGAATGAGCATTTGAACCAAAATCGTGGCTGTACTGTGGTACAATGTGGGCTGTTATTCACCATCTAGGGGCTTGGGCGCTCCAAGCGGCTGCCTACTTTGCCTGGTGGCAAGATGCACCTCTGCCTGCAACAGCCATAGCACCTAAATCTTGACTGCACTTAGACTCAACACTCGATCATGTGACCTGTTCTTCTCTCTTCCTTCCTTCCTCTCATGAGCAGGACCTATGAACAACCACAGTGTCTAAAACTCTACAATTGCACCCACAGTGCATTCACCATTGCACTAAAGCTCAGCACTAGAATGTGTCTTGTCTAACTCCCTCTTCCAGAGGAGAATGACTGGCCGGGGCCCTGCAGCAGCCATAGTGTCTATTGCTATTGCACTGCCGGCTCCATACTCTATCATGTGTCTTGTTATCCACTTGTTATCCTCCACTGTCCTCTTCTGTCTGTCCTCCATGCAGTGGAGCATGAGCATAATAATAATGTCATTAATTAAGAATAATAAATGTGATTTGAGTTGACTTTTGATTTGTCGTCGCCCTCCTCCTCTTCCACTGGAGCAAGAGCGGGACTTCTGACAGCCGTTGTGTCTAAAGTACTTAGTCTCAGCACTCTGTAATGTGCCCTGACTTCCTCCTCCTCCTCTTCCTCTTCCTCCTCCTTCTGCTCTCCTCCTTCTCATCCTCCTTCTCCTCTTCCTCCTCTTCCTCTTCCTTCTGCTCTCCTCCTTCTCATCCTCCTCCTCCTCTTCCTCCTCCTGCTGCTGCTCCTCCTTCTCATCCTCCTTCTCCTCTTCCTCCTCTTCCTCCTCCTTCTCCTCCTCCTCCTCCTCCTCCTCCTCCTCCTCTTCCTCCTTCTCCTTCCTCCAGTGGAGCACGAGCGAGACCTGCGGCAGCCGCGGCCGTACTGGAAGGAGTTCCGCTTCGACTTGACGCCCCTCCCCCAGGGTGAGACGGTGACCGCGGCCGAGTTCCGCATCTACAAGACGCTCACCATGGGCCAGCGGGCCAACCTCACGCTGCACATCTCCGTGTATGAGATCCAGAAGGAGAACAAACACAGGTGCTCACAACCTCACCGAAACGTGCAGATGCAAAACCACAGCTTATGCGAGAGCGCACACACAGGTCTTTACACCATCACTAAAACACTCAAAACCTGCATGCAAAACATGATGTTAGGTGCAGCGCTGGCATCACACAGCAGGTAATGCACTCTCAATCTTTATTTTGGGTATTTTGTGTCCCAAATCCTTGACATAATACAGTATTAACCGGGCTAGTAAGATCCAGCAAGAGAACACACACATACAGTAGGTGCTTACAACCTCAGAACCTCATCAAACACGCAGTGCAACACAACACCACAGCTTGAGGAGTGCTGCTACAAATCTTGGGCTCTACATTTAGCAAAGCAATACTAATTGAACATTTAATATATTGTAACTGGCCAATGGACTCCCTGTCATTGCTAGGCACGTACAGTAGAAACATCCCATCTCCTTTACGAGATCGAGCAGTAGAGTAAACACAGGTGCTTACAGTCCAACCTACCTCACCCTCGAGCACTTCAACACAAAACCACAGCTTTGGTTTTGGAGGTTTGCTTGGTTGGTAACAGGAGAGACGCAAGAAATCTTTAACCCCCAAAATGCACTTTTAACCTCTAATATTAATTGCACCGCACAGGGCCCCCTCTCAGTATCAGGTCCTGCAAAATGCCCCGTCTTGGTTTACAGGAGTAAATACAGGTGCTATCCTTTCCTTCACTGTCACCCTACATAGAGCACTTCAATACTTTTGAGGTTTGTTAGATTAGACAGGAGTGTTGCGAGAAATTTTGGCCCATAAATTTAGGAAGTATAGTATACATTAATGGCCCTCCAATGGCCCCTTTGTAAATACCAGGCACCTAGAAACGCCCCATCCTCTTTTACGTGGTCAGGCAGGAGACTAAACGCAGGTGCCATAGCACTTACCTTCACTAGATGCTTTACTTTTGAGGTTTAGATTGTCGACAGGTTCACCACTAGAAATGTTGGCCTCCATGCACTGTAAGATGGCTAATTTACCCAGGCAATGCTATTAAATAAAGTATAATTATTATTGATGGACCTCAAAGTGCCCCTGTCAGTACCAGGCACTTGGGAATCTCCCATCTCCTTTTATGAGCTCTAGCAGGGGAGTAAACACAGGTGCTGCCCCAGTACACCCTCCACCACTCTCACCCTGAAGCACTTTGATGCAGAACCACAGCTTTAGTTTTGAGGTTTACTACCCTTTAAACATCGCAAGTGTGTAAGTATTACACTTAACACTCCTGCTACTGTTGAGAAGAGGGACAGATGCAGCGCTCTCAAAACCAAATGTTTCTTTTATGTTTTTTATGTGTTACAATGTCATTTGCATAACACAATCTTCTTCACTCACACTTTGCATAAAATATGAGATGTTGAGTAGCACTCTCCTACTCACGCACGCACGCACGCACGCACGCACACACACACACACACACACACACACACCCTGCTGTATGAAGGATTTATTTTGCATGTGCTACTGTAACTCTCTGTGAGCGCTTTGTACATCATTTGATAGCCACTTTTCTTAAATAATGCATTTCAAGAAATCATTTATAAACATAACACTGTTTAAGCACATAGAGTACTGTAGATGACAGGGATGAGAAACACAGCAGACAGCGGAATGAATAACAGATCATGCAACAACAACAAAAGAACAAAATACAGACACACATACAGACAGGAGTACCTTTTGTTATCGTTAGTGTTTTCTACGGGCTGATTTTCACACAGCTTTGTAGTCCACAGAAGTAAAACCCTTTTACATCGCAATACTAGCTCTACTTTAGCCAGCTATACTCTCCCCTACTTCACCCACTATCAGTTCACAAAGTGCTCCACAAGGATCCTACGAAAGAACCAAAAGTGACAAATTCTACAAATGCAGTAGTCTAATTAACCAGATAAACCAGATAAAATATTTTTGCTTGCATGGGGAGTAGGACTAGACCTGTTCTTGCAAGATTGCCACAAACTATACTATCACAAGCCCACCTATTACACGGCAAGGACCCCCCCCCCCCCCCCCCCCCCCCCCCCCCAATCTTACAGCTAACGAAATGCCAATGTTGGCCAAGGTAGTGCACAGGCAATTTTGAAGCATAACGACAATGGTTGGTCCCACCCACAGCCCTCAGCTGAACCGAGCGATTCTAGACTTATATTGTTATGGCTTTGTCTGGCTCGGCAGGCTATGACTGCAGTTGTTAAAAGCAAACCGTTACTAACATATGGGGAGCCTCTTTCCGTTTTATCTGCATACGCATCGAGAGCATTTACCATTTACCTCTGGCATAGACTCACTGCGTTGCCAGATGCTGTGTCGTAAACGCTTGGCAGTTCTGCTATGATGCACCTAATGACCTGTAAAGTAACACATTGATTTTCAATCTGCCTGAGTGTCTACTGGTGAATTAATGTAATGAAGCATATGGTAAACCCTATGTTTCATTTGTTGGCTGCTGCATTTCGCATAGAGATGTCTCTTTTGCTGCTCAAGGTTAAATCGTATACAGAAAGTTGCATGCATTAGTGTATGGTAAACTGTTAATTTAGGGGCGAAATGTGTGCGCACAACCCTAAACAATTATCATGTCTTGGACACTGGTAAACATATGGAAAGGAGGAAAGACATGTTCAAACACTGGCTACTCACTGGGATACTGCATGCTTTGATTGACGTCACACAATATTTCAACCAAACAGAGGTCTTTGTGAGGTGTACTCCCCTGTATGTTATTCTCCCCTGCACAGCACATGTGGATAAGACTATAGATCCAGATCCCCTCTGTTGACAGATGTGATCATTCCCTTTATTAATGCTCTGCTGCTACCGCTAATGTGATCAATTTCGTATTCTCCGATATCTGATATGATTAGCTATCCGCTAATTTGCTTTGCATAAATCTGGCTCAGCACAACTCTATCTACTTACCCATCATTGTGCAATTATGTCCACCCGACCCCACCCCCCACATCCACACCAACCTCACCACACACACACACACACACATACACACACACACACACACACACACACACACACACACACACACACACACACACACACACACACGCACACGCACACGCACACGCGCACATGCATGCACACACACACACACACACACACACACACACACACATGCAGTTGCACACATGCGCGCACACACATACACACGCACACACATACACACGCACACACATACACACACACACACACACACACACACACACACACACACACACACACACACACACACACACACACACACACACACACACACACACACACACACACACACACACACCACCCCCCAGTGTCACTGTCATTACAAGGTCAGCGGGGGACACAGACCCTGCCTAATGACACTTCTCCATGCACAAGTCATTCATGGTAATAATACGCCCTAAATGCTTATGGATGTAGGCAGCCAAGATCAGCAGTACTGTATTGATTGCGTTATATATTAGATGTGATTCAGCCAACACCATTATCCTCTAAGACTTCAAGTGAGTTAGGCACTGAGACAACTCCTCAGCATGGAAGTCGACGGAAGGTAATATGGGATCACTGTAAGGACACCTCAGGTGTGGGTTAAGGTTTTGGATAATCACTCTCACACTTACTGTATATTTTCCCCTACGGGGCCCAGCCCCAAGCCTGGCCAAAGCTGTCAGTGGCTCGGTCCGGTGGCATATACATAAACTGTTTTCTATGGAAATCGCTGACCACTTTGCTTAAAAACTTTGCTTAAAAAGCATTGATGTAATTGTGAAATAGACTAATTGGTGAGATGCATTTTATACATACTTACTGTATACATGCCCAGCGTTCCGTATATATTACATACCGTGTTGTGAAATAATGATAACATTGTACTGTATTACCATGATCAGATTACAGCTCTTACTAAAGTTAGGAATGACATACGTCTGACGGACTTGCTGCTTTTAGACTTCAGTGCAGCGTTCAGTATCATCAATCACGCCATATACTGAAACACTGGTTTGGTTTTACAGGTATAGTGACCAACTGGTTAAAATTGCACCCAGGGCTTTGAACCGTTATTTTTTTCCAAACGTTCCGTTCCGAACAGAAACGGAATTATAACGTTTCCGGTTATGGGTTCCACCAATAAATGGTAGTTCCCGAACCGGTTAGAACAAAAAAATATTGTTCCTGGAACGGTTAATTTCGTTCCTGTCAGCTGATTACTCCCCATAGGCCTAACTGACGTTAATTAACCAAGAAAGACGGAAGTGCAAATGACTCGGCCTACATTCCAAACTGTTTATTCAAGAGGATGAAAAAAATATCCTCCAGAATTTTGTCATTCAGGGACGACCTAAGCGGAGAAGAGGAGAATAAACCTCAATGATGAAAATGTGTGCTCCACGCTGACTTGGGTCACGGGGAGCGCTATGATAGACATTGTGAGTTTGTGCATATTTGAAGCGGCCATGGATGCCCAATAACGTTGAACATTCTCGGTGCGCTTTACACGCGCTTCTCTGCAATGTCTTACAATGATGCAATGGAAACTCTGCCCTATTGTATGACAGTGGTTTCTCTTATTTAAGATGTGGAGTGGAGACTTTGTAATCCACAGCTCTCACTTCATTCAGTTTCTGATGTCACACATGATGTGAACCTCAGCTGTCATGGTAATAGGAAAATAATTACTTTTTTTTTAGTTTGAGGAACGGTATTAACCGGTATTAACCGGTTACCATTATTTTTAAATAAGTGTTCCCGTTCCAGAACATAAAAAATAATAACGTTTCCGGTTTCGTTTCTGTTCCCTGTAAAATACAAAAAGTTTCCGGTTTTCGTTTTTGTTCCTTGAACCGGTTCAAAGCCCTGATTGCACCCACAACAACAATGGAGGCCATACCATATCACTGATGTCTTTGAACTGTTGGGGTTCCCAGGGCTCCATCCTGCGACCATGACTATTCAACCTGAATATGCTGCTACTGG